>NC_057795.1:530176527-530423011 GCF_018294505.1 Triticum aestivum
AGTGCTCCTCTGAGTGTTGGTCCAACCTGTCAGCTGCCGGTGGCCACCAGGGGCAACTCTGGGTTGGCCTACCCGTACCTTGGACAATCTGAGTGTGCCCTGAGAAAGAGATATGTGCAGCTCCTATCGGGATTTGTCGGCACATTCGGGCGGTGTTGCTGGTTTAGTTTTACCCTCTCGAAATGTCTTGTTGTACCGGGATACCGAGTCTGATCGGAGTGTCTCGGGTGGAGGTCTATTCCTTCGTTGACCATGAGAGCTTGTGATGGGCTAAGTTGGGACACCCCTGCAGGGTATTATCTTTTGAAAGCCGTGCCCGCGGTTATGGGCAGATGGGAATTTGTTAACGTCCGGTTGTAGAAAACCCGAAGTTGACCTTAATTAAAATACATCAACCGTGTGTGTAACCGTGATGGTCTCTTTCCGGCGGAGTCCGGGAAGTGAACACGGTGTTGGAGTTATGCTTGACGTAGGTTGCTATAGGATCACTTCTTGATCATACTTTTATCGACCGTGCTTTGCCTTCTCTTCTCGCTCTCATTTGCGTATGTTAGCCACCATATATGCTAGTCGCTTGTTGTAGCTCCACCTCATTACTCCATCCTTCCTATAAGCTTAAATAGTCTTGATCTCGCGGGTGCGAGATTGCTGAGTCCCCGTGGCTCACAGATACTTCAAAAACCAGTTTGCAGGTGCCTATATTACCGAGCAGGAGACGCAACCAAGCTCAAGGAGGAGCTCGATGAAGATCTTGCCCTTTGTGTTGTTTCATTTTAGTTGATCAGTAGTGGAGCCCAGTTGGGGTCGATCGGGGACCTTTGTCGCATTTGGGGTTCTTCTTTTATTTTGGTTCCGTAGACGGACCTTGATTGTATCTGGATGATGTAATGCTTTATTCATGTAATTGTGTGAAGTGGCGATTGTAAGCCAACTATGTATCTCTTTCCCTTATGTATTACATGGGTTGTGTGAAGATTACCTCACTTGCGACATTGCTTTCAATGCGGTTATGCCTCTAAGTCGTGCTTCGACACGTGGGAGATATAGCCGCATCGAGGGCGTTATACCATATCAATACACCACTATGGATCCGCTCCCGTCTCCCTACGAGAACGCCATCCATAGCACTCACACTTATCTTGCGTATTTTAGAGTATCCACTTTCACTTGTCTATGAACTGCATAGGTAACCCAGAGGTCCTTTACCACGAACGTGGCTTTCGAATAGATTATGTTAACCCTGCAGGGGTGTACTTCTTCACACACGCTCTCGCCACTTACCGCCATGTACACGTCATGTATCTCGGCAACCTTCAAGCGGAAGCCTGGCGAGGGTGTCGGCCACGGCCTACCTAAACAATCAAGTCTCTAGTCCAGGTTTATCGCCTATTCAGGTTCCATCCGCAGGGAGTCCGACCGAGGTTTCCACATACGGCCCCGGACGATGTGTACAGGGTTCCGCGACACCAAACGGGCGCCCAGCATACCCGACCACGTGCCTACCGCATCACAGCCCACCCCTCGGGTCAGTGCTGCCCATCCTCCAGCATAGTACAAACACCACAAATTAGTTGCAACTCCAGGACAGAGGACAAGGTTGGTTAAGATGCCGAGAGGGTCAATTAAGGATCCCAATGAGTGGTAGTAGTTGTTCATGGATACAGAACTCAGTTCCTGAGGACGGCTTCAATGAGACAACCCACCATGTACTCCTACATGGCCTCTCACCGCTACCTTTACCAAATCGTGTTCACACACTTAGCTCACACACAGTAGGACATGTTCAACACCATTCCAATTCATCCCCGATGAATCAGACCTGACTCAACTCTAAGCAGTAGCAGGCATGACAAACAAGCAAGAATGAGTAGGCACATCTGCGCTCAAACAACTCCTACTCATGCTAGTGGGTTTCATCTAATTACTATGGCAATGACAGGTCATGCAGAGGAAAAGGGTTCAACTACCACATGAAGTAACACATGAGTCGTTGTTGTCCTAATGCAGTAAAAGAGAGCAGGAGCGAGAGAGTGGGATTGTATCGGAATGAATAAGGGGTTTTTGCTTGCCTGGCACTTCTGAAGATAGTATAGTTCTTCATCGGTGTCATCGATCACATCATCGAAACCACGTCTATCGAGAGGGGACAAGTTCCGGCAACAGAAAAGGAAATACAATCAATGCAATGCACAATATGATGCATGATCATAACATGGCAACATGAGTGTGTTGGCCTAATGCAGCTACAACCAGATGGGTTTGAGTTATTTTTAACCCAAGGTTCAAGTTCGAACTCAACTTATGAATTTATAAAGTGCATTATAATGTTTTGATATAAACAGCAGGTTTAAGTTGCTTTATCATGCATGAAACCAGTGTGGATCGATAGATTGGATTTTTCTGATCATTTTTCATATATAATTTGGTTCATTTGGAGTTATATTTGAGTTTCTATGAATTTTATAAGTTTTGGACATTTTGTGGAATTTCCTGGATTAATTAAACGCCAGAAAAGGTTTATTACGTCAGCACTAGGTCATGATGATGTCAGCTGGTCAATAGAGTCGGCCGGGTCAAACCTGACATGTGGGGGCTACACGTCAATGACACAGGGCTGTTTAGCTCGCTGACAGGTGGGCCAGGTCAACGGCCACGTCAGCAGGATCAACACTGACGTGTGGGTCCTGCTGGGTTAATCTAAACTAAACAGGAAATGAAACTACGGTTAGTTAAGGGCGTGGGGCCCATGTGTAAGTGGGTCAGGAGGGGTAATTAAGCTGGGTAATTAGTGCCTAACGACGGTGCCATGTTAGCGTCGCTGGAGTTCAACGCCGGCGAGCACACAGACGCGGCGGTGTCCACCCTAGAGGCCACGACAGCGGCAACTGAGGGAACCAGGGGGTTGCCCTTTCCCGTGCGCATCTAGCAGAGGCAGCAACAGGTTGCGGGGCCACTGGGATCGACAGCGATGGCAAAAGCGGCGGCCGGAGTTCGGGCGTCAAGCGAATCAACGTTGCACGGAGCGGCAGGAGCCGCGGGTGGTCGCTGTCGACTCCTGGGAACGTGTTGAGCATGGTGGCGCGCTCGGTTGTGGCTCTAGGTGTCGGTGGTCACGGCAGCAACATGGCTAGGCGGCGGTGAGCTTCGGCTTCGGTCGAAACGGCGGCTATGGTGATCGAGAGGCATGGGGAGGAGGGGAAAACGACGGCGGATCTCACAGCGGTTGCAGCACCCGTCTAAGAGGGCTCGTAGGAGGCCGGTCGATGTTCGGGCGTTGCCGGCAATCTGGGGAGCCGAGGGTAGAAGACGATGGCGTCGACAGCGTTAGGGGGCGCCCGACGCTGCGTATCTCATCGAGGTGGTCGAGGACGACACACAGAAGCTCGGAGACTTGTCGGTGAGGCGTGTGGTTGCCGGTGCGGCGACGGCGTGTTCGGTGGGGCTGCGGGGAGGGAGCTAGAGGAGAGGAAGAGAGCTCCAGAGTGAGGGGAGAGGCAGAGGGGTCGAGGCCGTTCCTGTGGCGCGGAGACAGGCGAGGGGCGGGGGGGAGCAGGAGATGGAAGCAGGAGGTGGAGCTCGGGCGCGCGCGCGTCGACACGCCTCTGCCTACTGGCAGAGGTTGAAGACGGTGGGGCTCCTGGGTGGCTGGCCAACAGTGCCAGGCCAGTGGGCTGGGACGGCCACTTGGGCCGCCAGGTGGGCTGCGCAGGTAAGCCAGTAAGTCTCTCTCTCTTTTAATTAAATTATGTTTTCTATTTTGTTATTTTGTTCTGGGCTTTATTAAAAATGCTAGAGCATTTCCAAAAATTATGAAACTAATCATGGCTACTGTTTAGAATATATCCAACAGTGAACATTTTAGTTTATGATTATTTGAGCATTTAAAATATTTAATAGCATTCAAATGCCCAAATGCAAATACTATATGATTTAATTTAGAGCCCAAATACGTCATGGAAAAATGTGCAACACCTCTGGTTATTGTTTCCAGCATTTTCCAGAAATGATGAACATTTTTAAAAGCCATTTGGAATCACTGAGAATATTTTAGTTGAACATAGTGAATTCCTTTGATGCTAGGGTTTAGGCAATCCCCATTTCAATTTTCTATGAAAAGTAAACATGATGCATCACCAAAAGCTAGCACTAGGCATTGCCAGAAGCTAGGGATGTGACACATACGACGCAGAACGCCCATAGTATGCCCACGTGATGGTTGGTGCTATCAGGCCAGAGGCCCCTCAGATCAAATATCCAAATTGTAGTGGATTAGGAATGCGCGGTAACAAGCAGAGACTCACGAAAGATGTGACCCCGTTGCCCCATCTCGAGGACTTGCGGCAAGGGCTAGTAATGCCCGGCCACGCCTTGTAATTATCTCGCGGGCACCCTCCAGGTAAACCAGTCTCCACATCACTCGCGGGTACCCCTCAGGGTCGACCCGCCTTTCCAAGTAACAGTTGTAAATTCCAAGTATCTGTGTGTCCAAACATCAAGGGGAAAACCCGAGGAATCACCCCCGGCGGATTCCACTCGATGTAATCATCAAGGTGAATGTAATAGGATCCACCCTCGAGCACTACAAAAAAAATACACTTCCGTGATGATACGTGTTTGTCACAGTAGGTCACGTTTTTTGTCATGCATGTACATCCATGACGATTTTATGACAGAATCAAGATAGTCATACCTGTGCTGTCGTAGAAGTGTTCCATGACATTACCAAAATTATCATCACGGAAGTGTCCACTTCCATGACGATAAATTGCGCATCACAGAAGTGCTTTCGTCAAGGGTGACCGACACGTGGCATCCACCGTAACGGAACGCAGTTAAGCTATCGGGTCGGGTTTTGGATCCGATAACCCGTTAACAGCCCCGACCAATGGGGATTTTCCACGTGTAAAATCATCATTGGCTGGAGGAAACACGTGTCGGCTCACCGTTGGGACAGATGTCATCCTCTCATTGGACCAAAGGCGCCTATGATACGGCGACACGTGGCACGGCCCAACAGAGGCCCATTCCTGTGAAAAGGCCGGCCCGTTTGACTTGGTCAAAAGGTGGCGGGCCGGCCCACGGAAAGCCTGTTAACGGCTTGTTCGCATATAGCCCATTTACAGCCCGCTAACCCAGGGCCCGTTACGCCCTATCCAAATTAGGCCTAGTAGCGTCATCTGGGCCGTCCAATATGATTCCAGCCCATTTTAACATCCGGCCCATGTGTGGCCCATGACTTCTTTCGGCCCATATGAGGCCCTTTGTAACTCTTGGCCAATTACCGGCCCGTGGTGAACCTGGCCCGTAATTAATAGTGTATCACTTTATACCCATTAACGGCCCGTTATTCTATTGGGCCGTTTCTAGCCCAAGTTATATTTCGGCCTTCTCAGGGCCCATTGATTCTTGGCCTCATTTCCAGCATTCGGTTAAATACGGCCCGTTACTGTCATTTTCTGCTTGTGGGCCAAATTCAGCACGTCGTTACAGTCGGCCCGTTTGCGGACCGTTAATATGTTGGGTCGTTTTCATGTAAAAAAACGCGTTGGGCTGTTTTCATAGAGTTATCAAATACGGTCTATTAATGGCCCGTTATGGTCCATGAATTGTACGGCCCATGATTTGCAAAATGATGATACGCCCCGTAGAAGGCCCATGGATCTATGGCCCGTATGAGGCCCATGGATCTACGGCCCGTAGAAGGCCCATGGGTCGTATGGCCCATAGAATGCCCATGGACCCTACGGCCCGTAGAAGGCCCATGGACCCTAAGGCCCGTATAGAAGGCCAATGGATCCTACGGCTCGTATAGAAGGCCAATGGATCCTACGGCCGGAAGAAGGCCCATGGATCATACGGCCTGCAGGAGGCCCATGGTTACAACAGTCCGTGTGTTGCCATGATTATTTTGGCCTAGTTACCAAAAACACAGAAAAAGAACTGCAATGACTACAAGCAAACAACTAAACAAGACAATAAGGAAATAAATAAGCAAGCAATTAATGCTAGCCTATTACCGCTATTTCACATATTACATCCACTGGGCATCAAAGTTTGCCACCAGTGCAAATATAGGGAACAAAGCAGCATATTAAATACACTGGCCGTCAAAATTGGCCACCAGTGCAAATAAACGCGGCAGCAAAACAAGAGCATAACTGAAACAACTTCATAAGAGCTCAAGAAACGTTATCCTGGGTATCCACCATGCTGGCAATAAGCTTAGCAAGCTGATTAGCTTTGTCCTGTTTGGCGCTAAAATCCTCCAACGCTTGCTGTTGCACCAGAAAGTATGCATCTGAATGCTCCAGGGACTTCCGCAGTCCTTCCGCTTCTTGTCGCAGCACAGATGATCGATGTCTTTCAGCTTGTAGTTGAGACTCAAGAACCCGAACTGATTCATACAGTGAGTTTGAATAGCTTGTGCAAATGGTAGTGGCCAGTAACTCGAACACTAAACCAAGACAAGACTTTGGGGTTGTCTTGCTGTCTTCAAGATAGTCTTCCTTAGCTGTTTTATCAGCTTTGTTGGAGACTAACAAGGATGTGTCACTATCCTGAACCTTATCTGCATTACTTCCTTTACCATTGCTTAATAAGGCACTCTTCCCCAATATTCTGTCAGCATTCTAAAAGAAGAAACAAGCAGACACATAACAAGTTTAGCATGTACTAGTATATGAAACTCATTTCGGTGAACCAGTTCATTAGTAAGGTGGACAGGATTAAACTACCAAGTCTTCTATTGCCAAGTACTGGTACATAATAAAAGCATCAAACAAACATATATCTATGTCCTATGGTCACCGCATTGTCTTGCCAAATCAAAATAGAGACACGGTTCAGATCATATCAGTTCAAGACAAAGCAGCAGTGAAAGAATACAAAGCGTGGGAAACTACACGGCACAACAAGATTTCAGATGGGTACCACGGGTCTACATGTACAAGAACACTACTGGCTCTGTTGTGATGCTAGTAATGTGAATGATATGAAAGTCAACTGTATACACAATTGAAATTGAAATCAAAAGAGCTATTGATAAGAGCAAACCTGTTAAAGAAACATGCGTGAACATACCTGTTGTGCCATTGGAGTTTTGATTGGATCCTTCAATTTAAAAATAAGTTTGTATCAGTAAATACAGTGATACAAGAGCAAAGCAATCATAGTTAAAAAGGCGCGCCTAAGCGAGCGCTTAAGCGCGCCTAGGCTCTAGGCGTTGGCAAAACGCATTGCACATAACTACGCTTAATCTGTGCATAACTGCGCATAAGCATGCGCTTTGGTCAGTAAAGCGCAAGGCGGTGGCAAAATGCACAATTAACGCCTAGCGCTTTTTTGAACTATGATAGCAATGGAATCTTAAATTAGAACAGTTGTTCTTCAGGTTTAGGCACTTGTTCTACATGAAAAGAGTACGGTAAGACGTAAGAATATAATACTTAAAAATAGAAAATGAGCTCATAGACCTTACCACATTCTTGGTTTGGGACCAGTACAGAACAAGGCATTCCCAGTCATCGTCCAGTAAATGTGTATCAGGAGAACGTAAGGGAATTTGATGAGTTTCTTTGCCGGTGAAGTACGTTTCTTCAGGTAATTCCGATACTGCCACCATGCATTCTTAAAGATAGCAGAGGTATTAGCACAGGTTACCTCATCCTGAGTTTCCAAATCAGTCCTTCTCTATAGTGAAAAATGGGAAAATTTGCTGTATCATAACCATCATGGAGGTAGGATGTATGGGACGAAGCAAAGTAATTGCCATGAATAACATTACTTACACATAACTCCTGGACAAACACCTGCAACTGGCATTTTCCTTCATCTTCAGTATAATATTTCCAAGATGGGAAGATACGCACATACGATTTAACAACATCAAATGTGATAGATGCTAAACTACGACTAGCTGGTTGTGCTTCCTCCATAGGAATAGGTGTACTAACTGGTGGAGTTGGGGTTCACCGTGATAGTACTGGACCTTTGGGCACTGGGGCTGCCTTACTAACTGCTCTTGTTTGGGAGCTCTGTGGTGGAGATGGTGCTGTGTCAACAGGAACTGGGTTACTATCGGCTGGGATTGGGGTTAGATTGGGTGAAGCTGGTTCTCTATCATCGCAGTAGGGGTACAATCTGCGATAGTTTGGGTTATGTGTGGTAGGGCTGGTTCTTGTGCATGTACAACTGGGGTGCTATCTCCACCAAGAGGTAGCACTGTTATATTTGAAGACTGTGTTTTTATTCCGCTAGATACTGGCATCACCCGCTCCAATTCAAATGGCTGATAAACAGGAAACATAGTTGAATGTACAGACATTGTATGAGAGACAGATGCAGTAGATAGTGTGGAAAAAAGAGGGCATGAAATAGTTCGCATGTATATTGTTTAACTAAAACGGATAGCATGACATAATTTCACATATATGATGTCTATCTAAACTGGATAGCATAGCATAACATAATTCAAAGATATAATGAATAACTAAACAGGATCGCATGACATAATTCACCTACATGTTATCTAAGTAATCAGGATCGCATCATTTAATTCACCTATGTGATTTATTGTTGGAAATATGCCCTAGAGGCAATAATAAATTAGTTATTATTATATTTCCTTGTTCACGATAATCGTTTATTATCCATGCTATAATTGTATTGATAGGAAACTCAGATACATGTGTGGGTACATAGACAACACCATGTCCCTAGTAAGCCTCTAGTTGACTAGCTCGTTGATCAATAGATGGTTACGGTTTCCTGACCATGGACATTGGATGTCATTGATAACGGGATCACATCATTAGGAGAATGATGTGATGGACAAGACCCAATCCTAAGCCTAGCACAAAGATCGTGTAGTTCGTATGCTAAAGCTTTTCTAATGTCAAGTATCTTTTCCTTAGACCATGAGATTGTGCAACTCCCGGATACCGTAGGAATGCTTTGGGTGTACCAAACGTCACAACGTAACTGGGTGGCTATAAAGGTGCACTACAGGTATCTCCGAAAGTGTCTGTTGGGTTGGCACGAATCGAGACTGGGATTGGTCACTCCGTGTAAACGGAGAGGTATCTCTGGGCCCACTCGGTAGGACATCATCATAATGTGCACAATGTGACCAAGGGGTTGATCACGGGATGATGTGTTACGGAACGAGTAAAGAGACTTGCCGGTAACGAGATTGAACAAGGTATCGGTATACCGACGATCAAATCTCGGGCAAGTACAATACCGCTAGACAAAGGGAATTGTATACGGGATCGATTGAGTCCTTGACATCGTGGTTCATCCGATGAGATCATCGTGGAACATGTGGGAGCCAACATGGGTATCCAGATCCCGCTGTTGGTTATTGATCAGAGAACGTCTCGGTCATGTCTACATGTCTCCCGAACCCGTAGGGTCTACACACTTCAGGTTTGATGACGCTAGGGTTATAAAGGAAGTTTGTATGTGGTTACTGAATGTTGTTAGGAGTCCCTGATGAGATCCCGGACGTCACGAGGAGTTCCGGAATGGTTCGGAGGTAAAGATTTATATATGGGAAGTCCTATTTTGGTCACCGGAAAAGTTTCAGGTTTTTCCGGTAACGTACTGGGACCACCGGGAGGCTCCCGGGGGTCCACCAAGTGGGGCCACCAACCTTGGAGGGCTGCATGGGCCAAGTGTGGGAGGGGACCAGCCCCAAGTGGGCTGGTGCGCCCCCCCACAGGGCCCAAGGCGCAGGGAAGTTGGGAAGGGGGGCAAACCCTAGGGCAGATGGCCCCTAAGGCCCACCCTAGGTGCGCCTCCCCCCTCTCCCCTTCTGGCCGCCACCAGATGCCATCTAGGGGCTGCCGCCACCCCTGGGGAGGGAACCCTAGAGGGGGCGCAGCCCCCTCCCCTCCTCCTATAAATAGTGGGGGTTTGGCGGCTGCCCAAGACATGAGAACTTCTCCTCTTGGCGCAGCCCTACCTCTCTCCCTTCTCCTCTCTCGCGGTGCTTGGCGAAGCCCTGCTGGATCACCACGCTCCTCCATCACCACTACGCCGTTGTGCTGCTGCTGGATGGAGTCTTCCTCAACCTCTCCCTCTCTCCTTGCTGGATCAAGGCGTGGGAGACGTCACCGGGCTGTACGTGTGTTGAACGCGGAGGTGCCGTCCGTTCGGCACTAGGATCTCTGGTGATTTGGATCACGACGAGTACGACTCCTTCAACCCCGTTCTCTTGAACGCTTCCGCTTAGCGATCTACAAGGGTATGTAGATGCACTCTCCTTCCCCTCGTTGCTGGTTTCTCCATAGATAGATCTTGGTGACACGTAGGAAAATTTTGAATTTCTGCTACGTTCCCCAACAATGGTATCAGGGCCAGGTTTATTGCGTAGATTCTTTGCACGATTAGAACACAAAGTAGTTGGGCGTTGATTTTGTTCAATATGCTTACCATTACTAGTCCAATCTTGTTTCGACGGTATTGTGGGATGAAGCAGCCCGGACCGACCTTACACATACTCTTACGTGAGACAGGTTCCACCGACTGACATGCACTTGATGCATAAGGTGGCTAGCGGGTACCAGTCTCTCCCACTTTAGTCGGAACGGATTCGATGAAAAGGGTCCTTATGAAGGGTAAATAGCAATTGACATATCATGTTGTGGTTTTGCGTAGGTAAGAAACGTTCTTGCTAGAAACCCATAGCAGCCACGTAAAACATGCAAACAACAATTAGAGGACGTCTAACTTGTTTTTGCAGGGTATGCTATGTGATGTGATATGGCCAAGAAGAATGTGATGAATGATATGTGATGTATGAGATTGATCATGTTCTTGTAATAGGAATCACGACTTGCACGTCGATGAGTATGACAACCGGCAGGAGCCATAGGAGTTGTCTTAATTTATTGTATGACCTGCGTGTCATTAAACAACGCCATGTAATTACTTTACTTTATTGCTAACCGGTAGCCATAGTAGTAGAAGTAATAGTTGGCGACATAACTTCATGAAGACATGATGATGGAGATCATGGTGTCATGCCGGTGACGATGATGATCATGGAGCCCCGAAGATGGAGATCAATGGAGCTATATGATATTGGCCATATCATGTCACTACTATATAATTGCATGTGATGTTTATTATGTTTATGCATCTTGTTTACTTAGAACGACGGTAGTAAATAAGATGATCCCTTACAACAATTTCAAGAAGTGTTCTCCCCTAACTATGCACCATTGCTAAAGTTCGTCGCTTCTAAACACCACGTGATGATCGGGTGTGATGGATTCTTACGTTCACATACAACGGGTGTAAGACTGATTTACACACGCGAAACACTTAGGGTTAACTTGACGAGCCTAGCATGTACAGACATGGCCTCGGAACACAGAGACCAAAAGGTCGAGCATGAGTCGTATAGTAGAGACGATCAGCATGAAGATGTTCACCGATGATGACTAGTCCGTCTCACGTGATGATCGGACACAGCCTAGTTGACTCGGATCATGTAATCACTTAGATGACTAGAGGGATGTCTATCTGAGTGGGAGTTCATAAGATGAACTTAATTATCCTGAACATAATCTTTGCAAATTATGTCGTAAGCTCGCGCTTTAGTTCCACTGTTTAGATATGTTCCTAGAGAAAATATAGTTGAAAGTTGACAGTAGCGATTATGTGGACAGTAGAAAGCTTATGTCCTTATTGCACCGCTCAGTGTGCTGAACCCCAAACGTCGTTTGTGGATGTTGCGAACATCGGACATACACGTTTTGATAACTACGTGATAGTTCAGTTAAATGGTTTAGACTAGAGGCACCAAAGACATTTTGAAACGTCGCGGAACATATGAGATGTTTCGAGGCCTAAAATTGGGATTTCAGGCTCATGCCCACGTCAAGAGGTATAAGACCTCCGACGATTTTCTTAGCCTGCAAACTAAGGGAGAAAAGCTCAATCGATAAGCTTGTGCTCAGATTGTCTGAGTGCAAAAATCACTTGAATCGAGTGGGAGTTGATCTTCCAGATAAGATAGTGATGTTTCTCCAAAGTCATTGCCACCAAGCTGCTAGAGCTTCGTGATGAACTATAACATATCAGGGATAGTTATGATGATCCTTGAGGTATTCGCGATGTTTGACACCGTGAAAGTAGAAATCAAGAAGGAGCATCAATTGTTGATGGTTGATGAAACCACTAGTTTCAAGAAGGGCAAGGGCAAGAAGGGATACTTCATGAAACGGCAAATCAACTGCTGCTCTAGTGAAGAAACCCAAGGTTGAACCCAAACCCGAGACTAAGTGCTTCTGTAATAAGGGGAACAACCACTGGAGCAGAATTACCCTAGATACTTGGTAGATGAGAAGGCTGGCAAGGTCGATAGAAGTATATTGGATATACATTATGTAAATGTGTACTTTACTAGTACTCCTAGTAGCACCAGGGTATTAGATACTAGTTCGGTTCCTAAGTGTTAGTAACTCGAAATAAAAGGCTACGGAATAAACGGAGACTAGCTAAAGGTGAGCTGACGATATGTGTTGGAAGTATTTCCAAGTTTGATGTGATCAAACATCGCACGCTCCCTCTACCATCAAGATTAGTATTAAACCTAAATAATTGTCATTTGGTGTTTGCGTTGAGCATAGACATGATTGGATTATGTCTATCGCAATACGGTTATTCATTTAAAGAGAATAATGGTTACTCTGTTTATTTGAATAATACCTTCAATGGTCTTGCACCTAAACGAATGGTTTATTGAATCTCGATCGTAGTGATACACATTTTCATGCCAAAAGATATAAGATAGTAATGATAGGACCGCTTACTTGTGGCACTGCCATGTAAGTCATACTGGTATAAGAACGCATGAAGAAGCTTCATGTTGATGGATCTTTAGACTCACTCGTTTTTGAAAAGTTTGAGACATGCAAACCATGTCTATTGGTGTATACGCATGAAGAAACTCCATGCAGATGGATCGTTTGGACTCACTTGATTTTGAATCACTTGAGATATGCAAATCATACCACATAGGCAAGATGACTGAAAAGCCTCGGTTTCAGTAAAATGGAACAAGATAGCAACTTGTTGGAAGTAACACATTTTGATGTGTGCAGTCCAATGAGTGCTGAGGCATGCAGTGAATATCGTTATGTTCTTACTTCAGGGATTATTTGAGTAGATACTGAGTATATTTACTTGATGAAACACAAGTCTGAATTATTGAATGGTTCAAGTAATTCAGAGTGAAGTTGAAGATCATCATGACAAGAGGATAAAATATCTATGATATGATCATAGAGATGAGTATCTAAGTTACGAGCTTTGGCACGCAATTAAGACATTGTGGAAATTGTTTCACAATTAATACCGCCTGGAACACCATAGTATGATGGTGTGTCCGAACATCATAGTTGCACCCTATTGGATATGGTGCGTACCATGATGTCTCTTATCAAATTACCACTATCATTCATGGGTTAGGCATTAGAGACAACCGCACTCACTTAAATAGGGCACCACGTAATTCCGTTGAGACGACACCGTTTGGAGAAACCTAAGTTGTCGTTTCTTAAAAGTTTGGGGCTGCGACGCTTATGTGAAAAAGTTTCAGGTTGATAAGCTCGAACCCAAAGCGGATAAAATGCATCTTCATAGGACACCCAAAACAGTTGGGTATACCTCCTAATTCAGATCCGAAAGCAATAGGGATTGTTTCTTGAATCGGGTCCTTTCTCGAGGAAAGGTTTGTCTCGAGAATTGAGTGGGAGGATAGTGGAGACTTGATGAGGTTATTGAACCATCACTTCAACCAGTGTGTAGCAGGGCATAGGAAGTTGTTCCCGTGGCACCTACACCAATTGAAGTGGAAGCTTATGATATTGATCATGAAGTTTCGGATCAAGTCACTACCGTACCTCGTAGGGTGACAAGGATACGTACTACTTCAGAGTGGTACAGTAATCCTGTCTTGAAGGTCATGTTGCTAGACAACAATGAACCTACGAGCTATGGAGAAGCGATGGTGGGCCCAAATTCCGACAAATGGTTAGAAACCATGAAATCCGAGATAGGATCCATGTATCAGAACAAAGCATGGACTTTGGTGGACTTGCCCAATGATCGGCAAGCCATTCAGATAAATGGATCTTTAAGAAGAAGACGGACGTGGACGGTAATGTCACCGTCTATGAAGGTCGACTTGTGGCGAAGAGTTTTTCACAAGTTCAAGGAGTTGACTACGATGAGATTTTCTCATCCATAGCGATGCTTAAGTCCGTCGGATTCATGTTAGCATTAGCTGCATTTATGAAATCTGGCAGATGGATGTCAAAATGAGTTTCCTTACCAGTTTTTGTAAGGAAAGGTTGTATGTGATACAATCAGAAAAGTTTTGTCAATCCTAAGGATGCTAAAAGGTATGCTGGCTCCAGCGATCCTTCTAAGGACTGGAGTAAGCATCTCGGAGTTGGAATGTACGCTTTGATAAGATAATCAAAGATTTTGGGTCTATACAAAGTTTATGAGAAACTTGTATTTCCAAAGAAGTGAGTGGGAGCACTATAGAATTTCTGATGTGTATATGTTGTTGACATATTGTTGATCAGAAATGATGTAGAATTTCTGGAAAGCATATAGGGTTATTTGAAAGGTGTTTTTCAATAGAAAACCTGGATTAAGCTACTTGAACATTGAGCATCAAGATCTATGAGGATAGATCAAAAATGCTCAATAGTACTTTCAAATGAGCACATACCTTGACATGATCTTGAAGGTGTTCAACATGGATCAGTCAAAGAAGGAGTTCTTGACTGAGTAGTAAGGTACGAAGTTAAGACTTAAAGCTCGACCACGGCAAAAAAGAGAGAAAGGACGAAGGTCGTCCCCTATGCTTTGGACGTAGGCTCTATAGTATGCCATGCTAAGTACCGCACCTGATGTATGCCTTGCCGCTTGTCTAGCAAGAGGGTAGAAAGGTGATCAAGGAGTGGATCACTAGATAGTGGTCAAATTTATCCTTAGAGGAATAAGGATATGTTTCTCGATTATGGAGGTGATAAAGAGTTCGACATAAAGGGTTACGTCGATGCAAGCTTTAACACCTATCTGAGTGACTCTGAGTAGCAAACCGGATACGTATAGTGGAACAACCATTTGGAATAGCTCCAAGTGGAGCGTGGAAGTAGCATTTACAATATGACATAGAGAATTGCGAAGTACATACGGATCTGAATGTTGCAGACCCGTTGACTAAAACCTCTCTCACAAGCAAAACATGATCAAACCCCAGAACTCATTGAGTCTTAATCACATGATGATGTGAACTAGTTTAATGACACTAGTAAACTCTTTGGATGTTGGTCACATGGCGATGTGACCTGTGAGTGTTAATCACATGGCGATGTGAACTAGATTATTGACTCTAGTGCAAGTGGGAGACTGTTGGAAATATGCCCTAGAGATAATAATAAATTAGTTATTATTATATTTCCTTGTTCATGATAATCGTTTATTATCCATGCTATAATTGTATTGATAGGAAACTCAGATACATGTGTGGGTACATAGACAACACCATGTCTCTAGTAAGCCTCTAGTTGACTAGCTCGTTGATCAATAGATGGTTACGGTTTCCTGACCATAGACATTGGATGTCATTGATAACGGGATCACATCATTAGGAGAATGATGTGATGGACAAGACCCAATCCTAAGCCTAGCACAAAGATCGTGTAGTTCGTATGCTAAAGCTTTTCTAATGTCAAGTATCTTTTCCTTAGACCATGAGATTGTGCAACTCCCGGATACCGTAGGAATGCTTTGGGTGTACCAAATGTCACAACGTAACTGGGTGGCTATAAAGGTGCACTACAGGTATTTCCGAAAGTGTCTGTTGGGTTGGCACGAAACGAGACTGGGGTTTGTCACTCCGTGTAAACGGAGAGGTATCTCTGGGCCCACTCGGTAGGACATCATCATAATGTGCACAATGTGACCAAGGGGTTGATCACGGGATGATGTGTTACGGAACGAGTAAAGAGACTTGCCGGTAACGAGATTGAACAAGGTATCAGTATACCGACAATCGAATTTCGGGCAAGTACAATACCGCTAGACAAAGGGAATTGTATACGGGATCGATTGAGTCCTTGACATCGTGGTTCATCCGATGAGATCATCGTGGAACATGTGGGAGCCAACATGGGTATCCAGCTCTCGCTGTTGGTTATTGATCGGAGAACGTCTCGGTCATGTCTACATGTCTCCCGAACCCGTAGGGTCTACACACTTAAGGTTCGATGACGCTAGGGTTATAAAGGAAGTTTGTATGTGGTTACCGAATGTTGTTCGGAGTCCCTGATGAGATCCTGGACGTCACGAGGAGTTCTGGAATGGTCTGGAGGTAAAGATTTATATATGGGAAGTCCTGTTTTGGTCACCGGAAAAGTTTCGGGTTTTTCCGGTAACGTACCGGGACCACCCGGACGGTCCCGGGGGTCCACCAAGTGGGGCCACCAACCTTGGAGGGCTGCATGGGCCAAGTGTGGGAGGGGACCAGCCCCAGGTGGGCTGGTGCACCCCTCACAGGGCCCAAGGCGCAGGGAAGTGGGGAAGGGGGGCAAACCCTAGGGCAGATGGGCCCTAAGGCCCACCCTAGGTGCGCCTCCCCCCTCTCCCCTCCTGGCCGCCACCAGATGCCATCTGGGGGCTGCCGCCACCCCTGGGGAGGGAACCCTAGAGGGGGCGCAGCCCCCTCCCCTCCTCCTATAAATAGTGGGGTTTTTGGGGCTGCCCAAGACATGAGAACTTCTCCTCTTGGCGCAGCCCTACCTCTCTCCCTTCTCCTCTCCCGCGGTGCTTGGCGAAGCCCTGCTGGATCACCACGCTCCTCCATCACCACTACGCCGTTGTGCTGCTGCTGGATGGAGTCTTCCTCAACCTCTCCCTCTCTCCTTGCTGGATCAAGGCGTGGGAGACGTCACCGGGTTGTACGTGTGTTGAACGCGGAGGTGCCGTCCGTTCGGCACTAGGATCTCCGGTGATTTGGATCACGACGAGTATGACTCCTTCAACCCCGTTCTCTCGAAAGCTTCTGCTTAGCGATCTACAAGGGTATGTAGATGCACTCTCCTTCCCCTCGTTGCTGGTTTCTCCATAGATAGATCTTGGTGACATGTAGCAAAATTTTGAATTTCTGCTACGTTCCCCAACATTTATATGCTAAACAGAGGGCATTCGATATGATATCTGAACTAAGAACATGGTGTTGAATATTGTGTATATGATGTCTAAACTATGCAATGGAAGACACCGTATGCATGATATGAGCAGTATAACCATGCCAAGTGAGAGCATACACCTCAGTGGGGGAATAGGACTGGTCATCTGTCTCTGAATCCATCTCTAAGGAGCTATCGGGACCCAACAAGAGATCTGCTTCGATAGGTAGCACTGTCTTCTCTGAAGGCCTTGTTTTCACTCCAGATTTTTCCATCTCCCACCCAAATGGCTAATTCACAGGAAGAGTGGTTTAATGTACAAACATTGTCGACAAATGGAAATATAATGAAGAAAAGGATGGGCAAGATATCATTCAAATATATGATGCCCGGTTAAACAGGATGGCATTGCACATTTACATATATTATGGCTGGCTAAAAGACATGAGACTGCATAATTCCCATATATGATATAGAAACCAAACAGGTGGCATTACAGAACATGTCTAAACTAAGCAGATGACATATATGATGTCAAAAGTAGGCACTGCAAGGCAACATATGCATGATATGACTAACATCATCATGCCAAGGTAGAGCAAACACCTTGGGGGGTAAATAGGAGTGGTCAGCTGCGTCTGAATCCACCTCAGAACAGATATCTTCCTCTGGATTACAATCTGGAGAGGGTTGGGGAGGGTTTGCCATTGAACCCACCATGGAGCGATGTTTGCATGACATTGTATTGCCGCGCAAAACTCTTCTCTTTTTCTCTACATGTTGAGCATGACTGTGTACAATATCTAACATGCATACGAAAAAATATGGTGAGATTATGTAAGGAGAGCATGTAGAAATTTAGATTGATGGTAACAACCAGTGGATCGATGGATCCAAAAATAATGATAGCAAGCTGATGATTGCTTTAAATTAATAAAAAGACAGATGATGATTGCTTTACTATTTGTTTCCCACCCAAGATGAACAACATAGGCATACCCTAGGTGATCCAGATATTAGACAGACATACTATTCATTGCTACCTCGATATGTGCCCCACAACTAATTTAGAACTCAAGTTTGAACATTAATTTGGGCCTGACTTGGGAGTCCAAGAGCTGAACAGGACGATAAAGTAGCAGGTAAAGTTTAAGCAATGCATAACATAAGAAGAAACAAAAGAGTGTGACCTCTCTTGTGGACCCATGTACTCCTCAGGTACATCTGCTGAGTCGATGATGGTGATGCCATTGGGGTGGGTGCCGGCGGTAGGGAAGGAGATCTGAGGCGGCAAAAGACGGTCAGGGGTCGTGATGTCTGGTTTGGTGGATGCTTATGTCGATGGAGCAACTCAGGTGAGGTGGACGACATCGCGGCAGGAGCAGGACAAACCACACAAAGTTCCCTTCGACACGTACCTATAACTGAAGTAATTCTGTAAGGGCTCATTTGGCTTGCATGATTCTTAAAACGCAGGGATAGGAAAAACACCGGAATAGGATAGGAAAATGCACATGGTAAACAGAGCATTTGTAAACATAGGATTTCTGTCAACTTGGGTGTTTGGTTTACAGGAATTGGAAGAGTAGAGGAATGCAAAGAAACATGGCCAAAATAAAGAGAAACCATATGAAAGCGTGTACAGTTAGAATGTTATTCTAGCACTAATGCACTTGGTCTTGTTTTCATGCATAGGATTTTGAAAGGTAGGTCCAGGTGGATGTTTTGCTTCATTCCTTTCAACAAAATGCATGAATAATTGAATAGTAGACTGCCATTGGAAAATTCCTTATTGCTGTGTTTTTCTGTTGAACCAAAATAGCCCTAATGGATCGATGTGAATGTATAGTAATAAGTGATGCAACAAGTGTACAACCTCTTTGCCGTAGCCGTGTCAACCTCGGCATCATTGGGTTGGTCGCTAAAGCAGTTGAGGCAGAGGTGGTTGTTGGAGGTGTGGAGTAAGATCTAAGGAATCTGTAGACAGCGTCCAGGGCACTGCTCTGTTGTGATGGATTGTTCTGTCATTGGAGCAGCTCCGGTGAGCCGTAAGACGTCAAGGCTGAAGCAGCACAAGACGGACATCGTCAATCTCAAGTGGGATTCTAATAGCATCTCCAATAGATGATGTAAAGTGGATGTAAAATTAACATCACCAAAAACCACCTGGCTACAACAGATGAGGTAAAAACTGTTGACTCTGAACTTAACTGTCGAAACTGAAATTTACTGCGGAATATGAATGCTACTGTCGAAACTAAACGCAATGGTAGCAGAGAGTCACTTGACATGTAGTTTAGGAAGGGCCTGCAGTTCATCTTCAACCTGCACCCCCCTGAGCCGCTTGCCACCACCGGCCAAACCGCCGGCCCTAGCGCCGCCTCGCCGCCCTGAAACAACTGGCCACCGCCGCCCCGGCCAGCCCTCTAGGCCCCCCCACCCTGAACCCTAAGATAGATAGTGGGGTGCCTCTTCGGCGAGCCCCCGTCCCCGCTGCGGGTGGTTGTTCCTTAACTCCGGCGAGCCCCCCTCCCCCACCCCTGAAAATCGACTGATCCAAAAGTTGATTCAGTCGACTGAAGTGTGGCTTAATCGGAGCAGAGTAGCAGCACGAGCAAGGGGGAGAGTAGCAGCAGCAGCTGGGCGAGCGAGCGATCGAGCGAGAGCCGGAGCAGCAGCAGCGCGAGCGAGCGAGCAAGAGCCGGAGCAGCAGCAGCAGATCCGGCTGGTATGGATGCCGCCGCCGAAGGGGCCTAGCACTGGGGGAGAGGCGCCATGGAGATGTCGCCC
The DNA here is from genome assembly GCF_018294505.1 of Triticum aestivum. Lineage (NCBI taxonomy): Eukaryota > Viridiplantae > Streptophyta > Magnoliopsida > Poales > Poaceae > Triticum > Triticum aestivum. Next base: position 530,196,534 of record NC_057795.1, read on the forward strand.
GCGGAGTTGGCTTCAAGGTAGCCACTCCATGGGGGTGCGGAATGGAGCACCGTCAGCGCCGGGAGATCGAGTTAAGGAGAAGGTGTGATGCGATGAGTGTACAACCTCATTGGTGGCGCCGAGTAGGCCTCGGCTTCGTCCGAGGAGTCAGTGAGGATGCTACGGTTCCGGTGGAGTAGGTTAAGGCGACGCTGTGGGGATGGAGCAGCCGCGATAGACGAGACGATCGTCGGAGCAGCTCCTTGGAGGTGGAGGACGAGGCGGCTGAACTGGCGGGACGGCGAGATGGACGACGGATCCTCATCCGGGGAGGTGGACGAGGGACATCGAGATGTTGTGGTGGACGACGTCATCGGGGAAGAGGCTCCGGCTGGGCAGTGGTGACGTGGCGGACGGAGGAGGGTGGGGTTTCACGGCTGGAGCGGAGAGGTTATGGCGGCCTGGGATTTCGAATGGCGAAAAGGCGGCGATGGGAGGGGGTGAAGCATGACTTAGGGACGCGCTTGTCCAAAATGTAGGGTGTGTTACAAAAGTACTCCCCACCGATTTGAACTAGCGGCCGTTTTGGCTCAGGGTTAGAAGGGAGATTTCACGTGTCGGGATTTGGCAGCTGGAGGGAGTTTTCGCGCGCGTTGTAATTTCGGGATAGCAAGGCGCGGGTTGTGAAGGCGCTAGTTTTGGGAGCACGATATCTGAATTTTCGGGATATAACAAGACGCGGGTTGAATTTTAGGGACAAGCCTAACGTTTAGTAATATTGTACTTGTATGTACCAAATCAATTCGCACTTCCCTCAACCAAAAAGAAAATGAAAAAATAAAACTATTCACACCACAAAGAGAGAGTCTTGCCCCGTTTTACTATGCAAATGCTTTTCAAAGCTACTCCCTGCTTCCATCTATATAGGGCCTAATGTGTTTTTCGATGCTAACTTTGACCGAATATTAGAGCAATGATATATGACATGCAACTTACACAAAGCACACCGTTAACTTCATATGTGAAAGGTTCTTTCAATGATATAATTTTCACATTGTGCATGTCATGTACTATTAATCTTGTCAATAGTCAAAGGCGGTCTTAAAAATCTCATTATGCCCTATATAGATGGAAGGAGGGAGTATGAATCCATGTTATGTCCAATTAAATTTTTTTCGCTTGCTGTATAATGCATGTAACCTAATCATACCAACATTTTAGTGCATTCCAAATGTCTATACTACTGCTGCAATTCGAACTAAATTTGAATTCGTTTCTCTATTTCAATAAGAATCTACAATCATGATTGTTGCCAACTTCAACCATCATTTTTGTATTACCTTAATAACACACCACATGATTACTATAGAGATGGATATGAACTATGTGTACTACATGAACTCGAATTCTATTTTTTGAATACACTTGATGTTGATTCCAAATAATAGTACATTTGATGTACTAACTATATATTCATAATCTAAACCATGTTCCATACGTACACCGTGTTTATCACACAAAGTATAGTGCCCCGCCCCCTACATTATGACAAGTATTTAGACCTGAGTTGCAAAAGCCACACATTAGCCCAAATTATAATCAATGTTCTACATTATGATATCTTCTTCAAGTATCCGTATCCACTTTTTTATAATGAATTATGATCTTTGTTCGTCTTTTACACCTTCATGATCCTCTTCTATTTGTAGCTAGCTAGCACTAACTTTCTATCGTGCATGCACATGCCCGCCCCCCTCACACACCCTTAGCGTCCCCTCCATCGCGCACGTTCATTATTTCTCTTTAGGTCGTCCACCAGCGGTGTGTGTAGGCCCCCGGCTCCTTCTTTCTGGCACACACCGGTCGATATACCTCTCTAGCCAAGTGTGCCTACAAAAAACACATATATACTTCCCCTCTTCTCTTCTCACCGTCTATGCCCCCATATGTCCAATACGATGCCACGCAGGTGCACACTCCCGCCCCTCTTTTCATTAATCACATGCTCGCACACTCCTCCCCCCTCGACATGGTAGGCCTCTCCCACCACCTCCAAGCCACACCCTCTCCCCCTGTCTGCCTCTCCGGACCTTATTTGCTTCTAACACATGCAGGCGTGTATATGAACTGATCTCCCTACATATAGCCAGGTCGACTATAATTCGTTTTCACCAAGCACCGATACACTTACCTCGCTAGTTATGTCTCTCCTTTTCTCGGACACACGACGGTTGATCTTCCTATGTAGCTACGCATGCTTACCACAACCATATCTTCTCCCCTCATCATCCTTGAATACCTCCCGACCCGTCTCTCACACACACATGCATAGACAGACAGACATCCCCCGCCCTCTCTTATTGATATTGCACTCATACCCTTCGTTTGTCTAGCAGGCCTCTCCCACCATTTGTGAGATGCCACTCCACCACCAACCCTCCGACGCTCTACCTTTATCTTTTTCCCAACCTTATTCCTCTACTACACATATCCATGGATGTCGATCGATCTCCCTCAATACATAGCTAGGTCTCTCTCCTTCCCCACACATATACTAGTCGACCGGTCTCTACCCCCCCCCCCACACACACACCGATAGTCGAATGTTGTAGGTAGGTATCCATGCCACAGAGAAGAACTGCACCTCTGCCCTCTCAAATTCCAGTAGGCCAGCCGCCCTGTATCTTTCACGTGGGCAAACACAAATTCGATGGCACTCTTTATCGATCGCGCAGCCACACACTTCATCCCTGTTTTCAATTCTATCGATATCTCACGTCCATGACTCCGTTTCACACACATTGCATATGTTACATTTTTCTGATTGAGATATCATCAACACATTGCCTCTGTTTCGCACAAACCATCTCTCTCACACCCACCCACGTACATACCTGCACCTAAAGAAGAAGTGCACGCAGGACACACGTACTCACGTCTCGTTCCCGGCCACACCCGCGTGGGTACACGGTGGAGTTCGTTTCTGTACGAAAAGGCAGCCCACGTGATAATTTGACGCATGTAGTGGTTGTTTACTTGAAGGAGGATCGGGTACCACGCCTAGAATATAAAAATATTGCCATGGGGAAAATGGAAAATGGGTTTGTCTCTCGTGAGTCTCGTCACACCATCTCACACAAGGCTGCCGTGGCCTCTCTCTCTTAGCGTTGGTCAGTGATCCGGCCGCATCCCGTCCGCCGGCGGAAAGGGAGGATGTGCATCATCTCTCCGTTCGACGGCGTTGAGGCAGCTCGTCCCGATCTGCGGTACCCGCCGTTCTCTCTGACCAAGCTCTGGCGCGGTAGGGCCTTCGCCACTTGCTCGCTGCCGCAGTATGGGCAGATCCCGGCCGCCGGCGCCCTCCTAGTAACATCCCGATGACCCTCAGGTACAACTTCCTCCAGCCTTGCTCCACTGCCCATCTTCCCTGTTGCTGCATGTGGATCTTCTTTAGTTGTTTGCTTAAATCGTATCTCGGCCGGCGTACTTTCCATCTTTCTATCTCGTCCTCAAACCATTTTTGCTAAACCACCATGTGCTATCTTTCCCTTTTTACATGGAACATGCTTATTTTTTGTCGGTGTATGTGTCTTCAACTCGTGTTATTGGGCAGTAATTGTTTCCTTTCGACCTCCTTTTGCAAACAGGGCTATCCATTTTCACCTCGTTGCTATTGCGACCTTTTTGTGAACTTCACAAATCACTTTTCTAAAGAGTGTTTTGTGCAGTTCCGCCAAAATGTCACACGGGCAACGTTTTTACATTTATGTGGGACTGCGGAAAGGGAGATTGGTTTTTCTATCCTCCTCATCCAACTCCGTGCCTAATCTTCTCCAACAAGAAGTTAGTCCTAAAGAGAGACTGTAGTGGTGATCGGCTTCTATTTATGTGTGTTATGTTTCATCATCTAGTTCCACTATTATTGTAATCACACTAACTGGAACTAGAGTTGAAACCTTTTTTCCTGCGGGAACCAGAGTTGAAACCTTCATAGCATCATAGTACAATTTCATCAAAATTATGCGTACATATAAACAAATCTGGAAGGATTGATAGCAATGCCAGAAACAATTCAACTTCGTTTCGCCGACATGTTGGACATCCTTCATCCGGCTCCACCTTCCATGCAGCAATATTGAGTGCACAACACAACTTCAGGGAAAGATTCACCCTGGTTGTTACACCACAGTAGTAATGAGTAGTGAGCACTCAAATCACAGAGCCCCACCTTCGCCACAGTAAGTTGCTCGGACGAAGCAACCATCATTTCTCTGTTCCTTGAATCCGCTGGTACTCACATATTCCCACTGTAATAAGTTGCTTGGGCCAATCAACCATCACTATATCCGCTCACATGTGAAGACCACACGAGCTATCCATTCAGATTGCATGTTAAAAAAATAAAGGTCGATGACTGATGCGACAAACTTTCAAAAAAACTAAAGCGGCACCTCGGGCCAACGCGGCCAGATCGCATTTTGCACGAGAAATTACACACCATGTTTCGTTGACATGTGGTCCCGTTCCAACATATCAGTGAGATGATGGTGAGTAGTAGGAGTATTTCCGAACCATCGTGTAGGCTGGGGCGCCCCTTCGTGAACCGTGGCAAACTAGCAACCATCCACCGACTCTTCGCCTTTCCCTCTCGATTTGGAACTGTTGCCGCACGCTCTTCCTCTCCCTCCTCCATTTTCCTTCAGCCCTTCACCCTTTCTTCTGCCATTGTTCGATCGTCTTCTCCATGGAGGGAACAGGACGGAAATGACCCCATTATTCTTGCCCCGATCTGAAAGATGACGTGGTGGAGGAACTCATTGATCGGTGTGACGTCATCACCTCGGCTAGCATGGCAGGTTCGTTCAAGACCATTCTTGACTCAACTAATAACATCATTACAAGGAACACAAGAGTCAAGGAGCGGTTTGATCTCCCCTATCTTCTTCGCCGTGACCCTGATGACTGGCGTCGTCACGACGGAGGCCTCGCCCTGTGCAAGTTGATGCCGCTTGATAATGATACATATGATGTTAAGATGCCATCACTTCAGGGCAAGGCTTAGGCAGGCGCAAATGGAGATTGGTTGTTTACATTGGGTCCAACTACGAGTGGGAACTTGTGAATGTGTACACTCGTGATCGGGTTCCACTTCCAAAAATCTCAGCAGACTGTCCAGAGGTTGAGCATACCGATATTGTACGCACGTTCAAATACAATCATGGTGACTATCTTCTACGGAAGACAGCAATTTCTCGAGTTCCAACCCGCTCTTGGAATTACAACAACTATGAAGTTGTTGCTATCTTCGACAAGCTTGTTGCCGTCCTTGCTGGTTTGACTCGATGGACATTGCTCAAAATCAGTTTCTGTACACGCATGAGTACTGTGGTGCAATTCAATACGAGGGCCTTGTGTTTGCTGCCACCACTCGTGGCACTGTTTTTGCATGGAATCGTTATGATTTCGGTACATTTTTCTTCCACTGTAATTATAATTGTTTCATCCAAATGCATGCGGGTTAGCAGGTTTCCCTTTACTAATTAACCTTCTTCTTGTGTTTCCAAGGTCCTGTGAACATTCCACCACCTATACTTGAAAATTTTTATAACCAAGGGGGTGATGATGATGGTGATGATCACAAGCATGAGCACGAGTAGCGCCCATATGCTCGTTGGCGCCTGGCAACTAATTCCGATGGATCACCTCTTCTCGTGTGTATACAGCCCACTGATGATGTTACTGCTAAGGAAGCAGGTGTAGTCTCCCATGGTCACACTCTCCGGACCTATTCCAACACTCGTTGCATGGTATTCGGGATGGATACTAGTGTGCTAGCGCCAACTCCTTCTCCCTGGTACAGAATTGATAGTCTTGGAGAAAACTCGCTCTTCCTTGGATAAAACTATCAGATGATGGTGAAAGGCGATCCAACTGGTGTTAACACAACTTTACTAACACCATTTATGAGAAGCAACTGTGTCTATACCTTGGACAAAACTATCCGATGATGGTGAAAGGCGATCCAACTGCTGTTAACACAACGTTACTAGCTCCATTTATGAGAAGCAACTGTGTCTATACCTCGGACATTAGCGTGGTTCCCTACCCTGGTACCGATATAGTAGGCCGCTTCAGCCTGGATGATCAGTCCTGCGTTGGTCTCGAGATCGACAATAGATTCCCCGTCCCAGAGAATCACTTGTGGTTCAAAGCAAGCATTTCCAACGCCGAGGAATGGTTGAGTTGAAGTTCATTTCATTGCTTGTTATTTGTTGTGTGGTGAAAACTTTAGTATTTATAATGTATCCTCGTTGTCGATGTGGGTTGATGACGTGTTGTGTGTAATAAAATGATATGCCTGTGATAAACTTACTAAATTTATGAATGGCTTTCGAGTTGCTTCTGTGAGTGAGTGGTGCGACGAGGCAAAAAAATATTTTCGAAATACATAATTGTACGTGCATTGCAACAGGTTATCGGATGAGGCCAATCAACAATAGTAGTACACTATTTGTACTAGCTTCACTTGCTTCGCGCGTCGTGCGGGTGTTTTTACTGTAGCCATATTGTACGTAACTAGCACCTCAAATCCTCGATACTAGTACTATATAGTAAGTAGTAGTAGGGTGGCATGGACCAGAACAAGCATTCACGTCCAGGAGTACGATACATGCCACCAGCACGACTTCCATCTGACACCATATTTCTTGGAGTCCGTGCTAGAGCAATCTCTTCAACCTCATCATTTCTCTAACTCAGCCATCGCGCGGTGGGCGAGGTGGGGGTTTGCCGATAGTCGGTTTCCTCAACTGCGGTCCCACTTGTAAGGCCAACTCCCATGCTCTATCAATATATGGATGTACTCTTCTTCCCAATACAAAAACTTGCATCCATTCTACTCCCTCCGTTGCACAATACATGCCTTCTACTACCTCCGTCCTAGTTTATAGGTCCCCTTTGTAGTTTGTGTCAAATGTTGGCTAAAGATTTAACTAACAAAATGTTAATGCATGTCAAGAAAAATTATCTCACTGGATTCGTATTTGAACATAGTTTTCAAAAATATAATGTTTGGTGACATGCATAAACATTTTGTTAGTTTAATCTATGGTCAAAATTTGGCACGAAATATAATGGGGACCAATAAACCCGGACGGAGGTAGTATTTGTCAAAATATATATGTATCTAGACATGTTTTAGTATATAGGCACATCCATTTTTGGACAAATGGAAGTCAAGTATTTTGGAACGGAGGGAGTACACAATAAAATTTTTAAGTTAGCACAACTAGTGTAATCCGAGAGCACAACCAAAGATTTGGTCAGGTTCTTCCTCCTTTTGCCGACACGTGGGACATCCAGCATCCAGGTCGTGTCATGAAAGAAAATAGAGTGGTAGTTGATAAGTTGAAGCCACGAGATGTGCATCTTGGGTTAAACTGTAAATAGAATCTTACTTCTCTTGAGTAACTCCAAAAGCAGCCACCGAAGATCTTTCTTGGATTTGTTTTTCATCACCAGCACGTCGAGGTGAAAGATGTGCAGGTTCAGTGGGTCCTCTTGCCTTTTCACTGACATGTGGGGCCGCATGTGAGCAAACAGACGATGGGCTCCGCTGAGGAGGGCTGACGATGGGCTCCGCTGAGGAGGGCTGAGCATGCTGGCTGGCTGAGAAGAGAGATAGAGGAGGGTTGAGCACGGACTGCAAGAAATTGGTTCTACGTAACCAGCACCTTGATATTCGCGTGTGGTTGTTTCTAGAATAAAAAAGGAGGTACCCCTACTTATGTTACTCCCACTACGCCTAGCCTAAGGTTAGTAGGTGACCTTGCGCTTGGCTCTTTGCCTCTTCCGGAAGTCGATGGTTCTACAGTAGTGCTTCTGGCAATCTGACACCAAATGAACTGCTGCACGTCCACCTGCTTGTAAGCAAAAGTTTCTCCTCGTGCTGCGAGCCACCGCGCATGCATTGGCGAGGGAGAAGGCATAATCAAGCTTCTCGTCGTTCTGCGAGTTGACGGGACACATCAAAGTTATTTACTACTGCCTCTGTCCGGGTTTATTGGTCCACATTGTATATCGTGTCAATTTTTGACCATAGATTAAACTAACAAAATGTTTACGCATGTTACCAAACACTATATTTTTGAAAACTATGTTCAAATATGAATCCAATGAGATAATTTTTTTTGCCATGCGTTAACATTTTATTAGTTAAATCCTTAGTCAAAATTTGACACAAACTACAAAGGGGACCTGTAAACCAGGACGGAGGTAGTAGTAGTACGTACTCTCTCCAAAAAAGGGCTGACCATGTCATTGCTACCATTCCGTGCTCCGTCGTTGAGTACGTGCACTATTCACGTGCCATTCACGTGCCATCGAGGAGAAAAATATTGCGTAGGTGCCATCGAAGTGCACGACTCACTTACGGAAAAGGGTTTCCCCCCGCTCCCCCCCCCCCTCCCGCACGACTCACTTACGCACTACTTATCTGATTATCTCCATTTTCTTGCATGACACGTGCACCTTGATGCTAGATGTCTCGCATGTTGGGAAAAGGATGAACAAAGCTCACGTAAAAGAAAAGAGTTGAAGAGCACAGATTACCGATGACCGAGGAGGAGCAAGGAACCTCGCGGTGGAGCGTCTGCAAGGAACCTTGCGCGTGTTCCCCTATTTTTTGCCGCCTGTCCACCTATAACCAACTAAAATAACATGAACTTTTCGCTAACCACTAGAAACGGTACATCAGGATGCTAAGTTGAAGATGTTTTATACTCCCTCCGTTCCCAAATATAAGTCTTTTAGATATTTCAATAAGGGACTACATACAAAACAAAATGAGTGAATCTACACTCTAAAATATGTCTGCATACATCCGTATGTTGTAGTCTATTTGAAATGACTAGAAAGACTTATATTTAGGAACAGAGGGAGTAGTTTATATTAAATTATTGATAACCACGCAACAAGCCACGCATGTACACAAGCCAATGCACTAACTCCATCCGATCCAACTCATGCACATACGCGCACATCATGGAGCACACAATGCACGTACACAAGACGTGCATGCACACACGCTCGGCTGCAGAATGCACGTGAATAACACATGCATGCGCACACACTTGGCTGCATGGAGGCGTGCGCCATCCGCGGCGACGTCCGGTTCGTCATGCTACGGTGAAGCTCGCACACAACGGCGCATACGCATCTCTTGCAGCACCTCTTTGCCGCCGTTGCTCAACTACTAGTCAGAGACGAAGACGACCGCAGCCTCGGCCTTAGAGCTAGCACCTATGGAAAAACACGCACACTTCATGCACACGAGCACATACGGAGTGCCCACGACGTGGTGGTGGTGCGTCCCCAGTTGCCTCTACTCCTTCTGCGCACGTTGTCTATCAAGGCGGGCGCATGCTAATGATGATGTGGGTGAGATCTTCTAGGACTCAGATGATGACGAGGAAAATTATGAGACACAAGGTGACGTACACCGTCAAGGTCCATGGTCAAGGGGGTGCTAGCAAGTGATTAGGCTAGTCATAGTGGGTAGTAACTTAGATTAGTAACATGCATATGTTACTAGTCTATGTTACTAGCACCATAGTGGGTAGTAACATAAGTATAGTGTCATGCAAGCCTTCATTTATTATGTTGTAGACTCATTTTGCGTTGGAGTGCGTTATGTTACGGTAACATATTATGTTACCACAAGCACCTTTCTCCTCATTAACTCCATGCCACATAAGCATATATGTCTTGGGGTGCGTTATGTTACTGCCTAAGTTACACCCACTATGGCTAGCCTTAGATGTGCTTAGAGCAAGTACAATAGAGCTGAGTCAGCGGGCTATAAGGAATAAACAGTAGTATATTTCTGCTTAGTTGGAAGAAAGAGGAGAGGAGAGAGAAGGTAAGCGGGCTCTTCGTGAAGAGCCAGCTCTAGCACATGCTCCTAGGCACTTTGTGAGAATGAAAGGTGGGCCACAGAACAAAAAAGTAGTAGTACACTCTCTTGATCTACTACCTCCGTCCTGGTTTATTGGTCCTCATTGTATTTCGTGTCAAATTTTGACCATAGATTAAACTAACAAAATGTTTACACATGTTACCAAACATTATATTTTTGAAAACTATGTTCAAATACGAATCCAATGAGATAAATTTTTTTGACATGCATTAACATTTTATTAGTTAAATCCTTAGTCAAAATTTGACACAAACTACAAAGGGGACCTGTAAACCAGGACGGAGGTAGTACTATTGTACGTGTTGACTATAAGATGGGCTGTAGATGACATGGCACTGGCTTATAGCTAGCAGCTGGCTATACTATTAATGCTCTTTAGATGAGGTGCTAAGTGCATTAAATGGCTTAGTAACTCAAGTCTTCAATGCATAGGTGCTTAGTTTATTGGTGCCACATCATATTTTATGCCTACGTGGCAGGCTTAGCAGCTATACATGGTGGAGCACTTGGAGAGGCCAAGGCTGGACATAGTGGGGAGTAACTTGTACTGTAACATATTACTATGTTACTCTAAACATCTCTATAAACCGGAAAGGAGGGAGTAGTAACATAGACTAGTGTCATATGCAGAGTATGGGAGCACATGATATTTCCCCGTTTGGACCGATCCCAGGTTGGCTTCTCACCTTCTTGGCCCAATAAAAAACCCCTCCCCCCTCCCGCGCGCGCTTCCCGCCCGGCGCCAGCTGAGCCCGCCGCTCCACATTGATGGCAAGTAAGGGCAATGCAACCTCTCACTGCTTCCGCCATTGAAGCGGTGCGCCGACCGAGGGCACCGCCCGCTGCACGCCCGGCATTTCAGACTACATAGTGGATAGTAACTTTTAGAGCAAGTACTACAATTAGATGACATAAGCAAGCTATAAGGATTTAAATATAGTATTTGTGCTTAGTTGAAGGAGAGAGGAGAGGAGAGAGAAGAGAAGTGGATTGTAAACGTGTAGCCGGTTGTACTCCAACATACTCTACTTTGTGAGACAAAAGGTGGGGCCATTATTAATGATATTGTATTTATACTAAAGGGACTAACAGACGCCTTAATTACTCTGTTTTTTTAGACAAACCTTGGTTGGTCTATTATTGACTTTTTTTGAGCTATTATTGACTTGGACGTGGGGTTTGGGGGGGGGGCAAAGGCCTACTATTATACTCGCACGACCGACCTGACATGCTCTACCCTAGCCGTCGCTGTATCATATGGTTTCACACCGTTCCAGATCTTAGCGCCGCCACACAATTCTTCTCCAGCCCTCCTTCCGGCGTGCACCTCGAGAAGGGATAGCAGTCCTCCGAACCCCGCCTTTCGTGATCCTGTACGGGAGAGGGGCAATCAGGTTTTTGGGGAGCACACTCCTGTGACTGCTGCCAGCGACGACTTCCTCAACGACAGCCTTCTTCCCCGACCTCGGTAACCTCTTCACCAACGACATGAGTGACAACATCAACCACATCGGTTCTACTCCCGCTGTACAGTATGTGATTCTGTCCTCCTGGTTTAGTCCGCATCATTACTTTGATGTTTGCAATTGTCGTCGTGATCTATTTACTGCTGATTCGGATTAAATCTCATACTAAATTGCTCATATATTCAACAATCCAATCCAAAAACCTGATCACAGGCAATTTACTCCGAGTGGTTTTGCTGCACTTTTGAAGCCACCTACTTTTAAGGGAGTGCAATATAAAAGGTGGCACACAAGAGCAGTATATTGGTTTCAGATCATGTACTGTTATGACGCCACTAAGGGTAAGCCTGAGGGCGATCTTAATCCTACACAGCAGGAAGCTTTTCAGAACATGGATACCCTCTTCAAAGCCGCCCTGCTGAGTGTTCTTGACGGTTCCATTGTGGATTCATATATGTCGTTTGATAGCGGCAAAGACATGTGGGCTGCGCTCGAGGCCACGTTTGGGCCCTCGGGCGATGGCAACGAGTTGTACGTCATGGAGCAATTCTGTGACTACAAGATGACTGATGAGCACTCTGTTGTTCAGCAGACTCATGAGATACAGTCACTCTCTAAGGAACTAGAGTACTTTAAGTGTGTGTTGCCGGCCAAATTTGTTGCTGGGACCATCATTGCCAAGCTTCCACCTTCGTGGAACGATTTTGCTACTTCTCTGAAAAACAAGAGACATGAGTTTTCTGTTTTGGATCTCGTTAGCACTCTTGATTTTGAGGAGAAGGCGAGAGCAAAAGACACATGTGCTCGGGTCACCGAGGGAGCTTATAGTGCCCACATGGTACACGAGAAGAACTTTCAGCCCAACCAGCCCCAAAACAACAAGAACAAATCTCAGGGGAAAGGCAAGTTTGATGCAAAGAACAAGCCCTCACATTCTACCAACTTCAAGAAGAATTCTCATAACGGGAAGGGATACAAACCTCAATTTTGGTAGCACCGCACAAAATTTATATGGCTGCATCTACCTGCTGTCAGCTAACCTCATGGTGCTCTAGGTATTCCTACATTCATAACTAGGTACAATGACCACCGCTAGATGAAATTAGCTTATTCGTACGTTGACTTGCTGAACGCAGTGCGGAACGATCCTGTCATGTGTGGAGGAGCAAACAAGCAGTGTAGCCGAAGGTGGAAATCAACCAAGGATTTATGAAATTATATGTAATCTTCCTCAGGTAGGTCAGTATCCCCTTCGTCCAGATGATCGTGTTTTGTCATGCCGAGCTATTGATATGTGCTACTGTTTTGCAACACCATTTAAGTATAGCTACTATTTTCCTAACTTTTCAGATTCAGGACAATGAATATGATATTAGGGGAACTGCACAATATGGACCCATGTTGAGTCATCTCTATTGCCTCATGTGTTTGCTGCAAATGTGTCAGCATCAATTGCAAGATGAGGCGGCTAGCTAGCTGTGGAGTTGCCAACATGCTCAAAGTGCTCGCAACATTGATAAGAAACAAGCATGCCCAGGAAATTAATGCGTGCGCAGGGAGGCCCTTTTCTCAGAGAAGCATCGACCGATTTTCTTTATTTCCACACCTTCTCACAGCTTTGTATATCGGTTATAGTATGGTGAATCATTGAGATGCATAGACATGCTGAACTTTTGTTCTTCTGAATGTTAGTTTAATGTGAGTGTCTGCATCCAGTACCGCATCCTCTAATTTGGTGGATGCACACAGAGAAAATAAATCTCCTTAATTTACTCCATAACCACCCTATTAAATAGGCCTAGTAACAAACCAGGCGCATGCAGTGGCCGGCGGGCACATGCATCCTGCATGCATGGCCAGTCATGCAGCAACGCAAAAGAAGAGAGCGGTTCTTGGGAAAAGCGAGTAGTTAGTGCAGCGGGCCTTATAAACACGAACAACTCGCTCTCCCGCTTCCGTCTCCCCACCCAATTCCCCCCGCTCCCCAATCTTCCTCACTCGTCTGGAAAACCCCGCTCACCTTCTTCCTCACTCGTACAGAAAATGCCTGCTCCTCTTCTTCCACTCCTACAGAAATCCCCAGCCCTCCTTCTTCCCCACTCGCACTGCCACTAGGCTCGTCTCTGGCTACTCTGCTCAAACCCGTGAGCTCGGCGCGACGCCCACAAGGAAAATGGAGTCGGCTGGCCCCAGCGCCAAGAAGATGAGGCTCCCGCCAGCGGCGACGCCGGTTGTAGATCCCGCACCCGGTAGCGCGGGGAGAAGCGGCGAGCCCCCCCCCCCCTCCCCGGATCTGAGGAACCGGTAGAATCTCCGGTGGACCGCATCAGCGATCTCCCGTGCGTCATCCTTGAGGAGATCATCTCACTTCTCCCCACCAAGGATTGTTGCCGCACACAAGTCCTCTCAACTCTGTGGCGCCCTCTATGGTGCACCGCCCCTCAATCTCGACTATCGTCAGATATCTGTCCTTCCTGAATTTGATCTCATCAAAGCCATCGTCTCTTCTCACCAGCAGGGCCCCGTTCAATGCCTCTGCATCCCAACAAGCTACCTGATGTCCATACCCAGCAAGGTGGACGCTTGGCAGACATCCCCTGAATTTGGAAAACTCCAGCAGTTTGGGTTCTACCATTACCATGAAAGTTTCATACCACGAACATACCAAAAATTCGTTCCCACACCACCATTGTCCATCTCGCAGTTTTCCTGCTCTCTCCACACCGCCACCTTTGCCCGGTGCCATCTACCAGCCGATCTGGTACAATTGCTTCGACTCCCACTGCTACAAAAACTTTTGCTTGTGGTGGTTTATCTGTCGGAGGCCTCACTGCACAGCATCATCCACTCCAGTTGCCCTGCTCTGGAGTGCTTGCTGATTGTTTTGGGAATAGAAATCGGTATCACTTGTCTCCAAATAAAGTCGCCTCACCTTAAAAGCATTGGAGTTTGTTTTAAAGGACAGCAGCTCATCATTGAAGATGCCCCTTCACTTGAAAGGTTGCTCCTTCATAATTGTTATACACCTTCAGAAATAACTGTCGTCTCTGCGCCCAAACTGCAGACCTTGGGTGTAATTCGTGACCCTTTTAATAATCACAAGGAGTTGGTGTTTGGCTCCTCACTTTTTCAGGTACCGTATATTATCATCTACACATTTGTAATCATATGCTGCATTTTTCATTTGTGCGCATAAGTTTTATATCATCTTGGAGTACACTTTGGGTACTAATATTATGTTATATGCTCAATGAAGAGTTCGTCCATTGATAGCCTATCAATGCTGCTGGATTCTATCAAGATCATATATATCAATATGTATAGTTTTCATCTGGACATAATTATTGGCTTGCTGCGATGCTTTCGATCTCTGGAGAATTTATACATAGAGGTGATGATTTCATGCACATTGAAAGCCCGTATATATTGTACTAGAATTAACTGTTCAACCGTCGTTCTTTCGACATACTCTTTTTTCAGACCTTAACTGTTTTCAATCTTCATGTCTACTTAGGGAGAACCACATGGAGAAAAACATATAACCAATCATTGGCGTAATAAGCACAAGGATTTTCTAAGTTCTCATGACATTCGTTTGAGGACAATAACAATGGGACGATATGCATCCAACCAGGTAAACATAAGCTTTGTCACATTCTTCCTGTTGAACGCGAGGTTACTATTGTCCATGAGGCTTAATTTTTACAGCAAGAGATTTCTCACGGACGAACATGTTGAACAGCAAAAAAAAGAAGTTTCAGGTGGACAAATGGGCTTCTAAACGTGCTCGGCTTATATTTACAATAAGTTGTAGACATCCTAAAATAATTTTTTTTGCACAGGATGTTGATTTTATGGATCAGACCGATCCATTTGTTTGTGACTGCAAAAAAGAGTGGTTGGGTTAGATGTTACTATCATGTTCAATCTGGGTTTTGTCTAAAAATTGGATGGACAATTAATCATTGGCCTTTTTGTACCATTTGTATGCTTGACTTGCATGTTGTTGCCCTCGTACTCCCCTCCACCTGCCACTACACTGCCGCATCTTCCATGGCTGCTGTTCGTTTCCGTCCGAGGCCTTGCCGTCGTTCTCCGCCCTGGTTAGCTCGCTGTGCCCGCCGTCGTCTGGCGTTGTCAACATAGTCAACAAGCAAGAGGAATTAGGAGATGACTGTACGTGGAGAGGCTGACAGTAGGGACCCACCAGGGTCATTGCATTTCGCAAGCAGGTGCCTCGTTATTACAAGCCAAAAAAATACTTCCTCCTAATTGTTTGACAACTAGGTTCCACGCCATTGTCAATGTAGTCAATAAATGAGAAAATTACACAACGAGCGGATAACACCAGGGACCCAGCAGCTCGCCTAGTTGTTTTTCAGTTTCAGAGACGGAGCTCAACTGTGCGCTGTGCGGGGGCTATGGCCCGTCTAGCCCACGCTTACTGTTGGATGTCCATCCAACGGCCGCCGTGCTTCTTCAATCTCTGATCTTCCTGTTCCGGCCGCCCAAACCAGCGTCGGCGGGACTTCCTGCTCCCTCCTCCCGTGGCTGGCTGTGCTGCCGCCAGGCCAGCTCTCTAACCACCCACACATCCTATTATTTTCCGGCGACGTCAGCCTCACCCCGCAGCCGACCAGTCAGCGCTCGTTCTCCCATCAGCGTGGGCATCCACTGTGGTGGCTTCGCCGGCTCCGGGTGGTTCTCTTCCTGGGCCTCGCCCTTGTCCACCGCGTTTGTGCTCTTGGCGCGGCGAGGTCAACATGGTAAACAAACAACAGCCATCGGAAGAGGCTGACAGTAGGGGCCCACACAGGAAAATGCCTCCTTATTACGCATGAAATAATGATTTCTCCACCTGATAGCTGGGACCCACCAGAAGGGTCTCTGTATTTCGCGAAAAAAACATTCCCCCGCGGTCAGCTTGGACCCACCAGAAATGCCTCCTTATTACGCACAAAAAAATGAATACACCCCCTGCTAGCTGGGACTCACCTTGGTGGGAGGCTGACTTGTGTGCCTACTAAGTTTACGGGGACGGAGGGCTTTGTCAACTTAGTCAATATGAACGACTCTAGCTCCAGTGACCGTACGATGTCCATCCAACGGCCGTAATGCTTCTTCAACCTCTGGTCTTCGTGCTCCAACCGCCCAAAGCAGCGCCGGTCGTGCCGCGTGCTCCTGCCTCCCGTGGCCGGCTGTGATGCCGCGGAGGCCTCACCGCCCCCTACTACTCCCACCACGGGCCAGGCCATCCCTCTACCCACCGACACCCCCTGTTATTCTGCGGCGACGGCAGCCTCACCCTCGTACTCCTCTTCGCGTGGGCATCCACTGCTGCGTCTTCCTCAGCTCCGCGTCGTCCCCTTCCTAGTCCTCGCCATCGTCCACCGCCGTGGTGCTCTCGGTGCGGCATGGTGAATGGTGTCAATGACCGACTTCCATCGGAAGAGCACTGTGCGTGGAGAGGTTGACAGTTGGGTCCACGGTGGCCGCAAGGAAGTGCCTCCTTATTACGCGCAAAATAATTATTCCTCCACCTGACAGCTTGCACCCACCGGACAGGCCACCGTATTTCGCGAAAAAAATGTTTCCCCCCTGACTGCAGGGACCCACCAGCTACACCTTCGCACGCAAGGAAGTGCGTCCGGGCAAAAAAAAACGATTTGCCCCCCCCCCCCCCATGACTGCTGGGACCCACCAGCTACATCTTCACACGCAAGGAAGTGCGCCAGGCAAAAAAATGATTCACCCCCCTGACTGCTGGGACCCACCAGCAACATCTTCGCAGGCAAGGAAGTGCCTGACAGTCGGAACCCACCTAGTCGAAGCGTACGTAGCGTTTTCATTCTGGTCGCGAACGTGTACGTACATACTGGTCGATGTAGAGGCACACACGTGTCATAGTAGAGGCACGCACGTGTCGTAGTAGAGGCGCGCATGTAGCATGTACACGTACCTACAACGGCGAGGGTGCAAGAAAGAAAATACGGCCACGTACGTACATACGGACAGGGTCTCGAACGCCTACTCGCGCACGTACATGGCTAGGTCGGAACGGAGAAATAGTGTTGTCGTCGTGTTCATGGGGAGCCAACCGGCTGGGTCGGAACGGAATGCGTGGTCGTGTTCATCGGGAGGGCTTGGACGGCACAGGCGATGGACACGAGGCCTGGCGTACCGCACAACAGAGGAAATGAACCTCCTACGTTCGGAACGGGGTCCTATTGATCGGGAGGGGTGTGGCGTACCGCAAAACGGAGGAAACGGACCTCCTACGGTCGAAATGGGGGTCCTGTTGATCGGGAGGGGTGTGGCATACCGCAAAATGGACGAAACGGACTTGTGTTGGAGCACTACGGTCGAAACGGGGGTCTTGTTCATCAATAGGGGTGTGGCGTACCGCAAAACGGGACTCCACGGGATACTGTTCATCTCCACCGTCGACTTCCTCCAGCCTCCACGGGCTACCGCCGACCTCCTCCTGCCTCCACGGGCTCCTGTTCATCCAGCCTCCACCACGCGCTACTCCACCGGCTACTGTTCAACCACCCCTCCACCGTCTACTGTTCATCCAACCCTCCACCTTCTACTATTCATCCAGCCCTCCACACCACAGGGCCCTATTCAACCACCCCTCCACGAGCAGCCCTCCACCGTCTACTGTTCATCCAGCCCTCCACACCACGGGGTCCTGTTCATCCAGAGGCAATGCCACCGCTCACTATTCATCCAACCCCCCCCCCCCGCAACGCTCACTGTTCATCCAATCGATCGGCTTCAGTTAGCAGCAGTAGCGAAGGAATTGCTCCATCAGGTTCAGTTAACAGCCATCGATCGATCACTCGGGTTCAGTAACGCGTAGCCTGCAGTGCAATCGCTCGGGTTCAGTTAGAGCCCAACGCCTCGCTCGGGTTCAGTTAGAGCCAACGCCTCGCACACACGCTTGTATGTGTACGAGAGAAACGCGCATCGCTCGGCCCCCGACCTCCCACCATAACTGGCAACTCCCCGAAATTTTCCTCCCCCTTGCTTCTACCACGGTTCTTTCGGTCATGGACGGCCCAAAGAATGTCATGCAGCTGCATCTCCGGCCCGCCCAGGACGAAAAGCCCATTTTCTGTCATGATTTTTTGTCATAGAAGTAGGAGCCCACCACATCTATGATGATACCGGGTTTTTCACAATTATCGTCATAGAAGTGTCATATGTATGACAGGAAAAAAATTCGTTCGGCCCAAAATGTCACGGATGTGTCTTTTTTTGTAGTGGAGGTTCACACTTGAGGGGTTGCACGACAGAGTCATATCGGAAGTGGTTAAGGCAGAATCACCCTCGATGACCACGATCGAATAACTACACTACCGGGTTAACATCAGAAGTGCTGATGAGGTCTCACCCTCGGCACTCGATAGTAACCCAGTAGTGTCGAGCAACTAAGTGGAAGTGATGTGCAGTGCTGGGGCCTGGTCTTCGATCCCGTTGATCGGGTCTTCGATGATGAAGCAGGGGCAACAAGGCCAAGGTGGGGGGTCACTGATGGATCACTAACTGACCTGTACTAAGCAGTTTAGGATAAGCAGGTAAGGTAACAATAAGCATGTTACAAAAGCAGGCTATGCATCAGAATAGGAGGAAACAATAACAGTAGCAAAATCTAATGCAAGCATGAGAGAATGGAATGGGCGATATCGGGATGATCAAAGGGGGGGCTTGCCTGTAAGCTCTGTCGCAAAGGCAAGGTCGCCAGTGGTGTCGTCGGTGACGTAGTCGATCACAAGGGCAGCATCGGTCTCGGGGTCTACCAGAGAGAAGAGGGAGAAGAAACAGTAAATATAAAGCAAACATAGCATCACAAAGCATAACGTGGCAATATGTTGTGCCGGGTGTGACCTAACCTATGGCTACACGATATAGGTGAAGGGGGAAATCAACCGGGAATGTTTTCTAGGTTCCGGACCTGTGTCAAACAGATGACCGGAGGGGGAATGTTCCATGTTCAGATAGTTCGAGGCATCTGACAGGTAAACGGACTGCGTATTCGGATTCGTCTCGTCGTTCTAAGAAACTTTCATGTAGAAAACATTTTCATCCGAGTTATGGTTTAATTTCTATGAATTTCCAAAGTTTTAGCAATTTTCAAAAATTCCTGGAATTATTTTAATCTCAAAAATCTCCAGAAAATGTTGGGTGCACCAGGTGCACTGCACCCAGAGTGCAACAGAGGGGTTGATAGTAGGGCCAGTCAACTGCTGACATAGCAGTTGACTGGTCAATGGTTGACTAGTCAGCGGGTCTAGTGGGACCCGCATGTCATTGACTCAACGCTAGTTAACATTTTTCTTAAACAAAACTTAACTGACTAGTTAGTGGCCTCGGGCCCACTGTCATAGACTATTAGAGGGGGGGTTAGTGCCTAATTACGGGCCACGTCAGCGCCTAGTCGGCGACCAACGCCGGCGCTAATCCAGCGCAGTGGAGGAGCTCCGATCGGTCGATTCCAGCAGCAGGTGGACGCGTGGCGGGGTCTGTTGGGCAGCGGCCGTTGTGGCGCGCCCAACGGTGGGGAGAGCCGGCGCCGGGGTGGACTACAGGGGGGCAGCAGGCGGCTGTAGCGGCAGCACGAAGCAGCAAGAGGCGGCGGTGGCGGCGAGCAGGGACAGGGCCCAGGCGCGGCACGGGCGGCTGCCTTGCGCGATTGTGCACGCGCTAAAGAGGGGGGACATTTGAGCAGAGCAGCAGCGGCAACGCGGCAGCATCAAGCAGAAGCAACGGCGTCGTACTGCGTCTACGACACGAAAAGAAGGGGGAAGTAGAGGGAGGACGCGGGGTGCTCACCGCGTAGGCACAAGGAGGCCTCATGATTGATTAGGAGCAGCAGAGGGCGGGCGGTTCGACGGTGGATGCCGGTGATGCAGGCGGTCTACGTTGGGGAAGAAGTGGTCGATGGCGACGGTGGAGCGGCCCCGAGCTCGAGGTAGCGGTCGTAGGCGTAGTGGAGGTCGAAGGCGTAGTAGTAGTAGTAGTCGTAGGTGGCGTCTAGATCCTGGGCTCTCTTCGTCCCTCGCCCTTGGTACCAACATTGTTTCCAACATAACTAAGAGGTTATTATCTGACATGCCTTGCTACCATGACTGAGCAAGATGTCAATGCCTTCCTGCTTATTACCCACATGGTGGGCCCATAACCCATAGTTCAATAGGATCGAAACCTGACTCTCATGTATACCCCTTTTCTAAAAGTTTTTCCCCATGTTGGTTCCGTATGTAATTCACGAGCCACCTTTCGAGAGATCACCAATTCTGGTATCAGACAAAATACTTATTCCAGTCGCTCTGAACCCCCTTTCACCCTCTGTTTCAGGCAACGAATGATTGCCTACCCGCTTGAAGATTCTTATTGCACCTTCTTACCTTGCTCTCGAAGACTTTCTTGAATTTCAACTCGTGAGATGCCTCTATGCCATGTTCACTGAGATAGCCCCCACGTATCTATCTTGTGTTGAGCTCCGTCCTTCCCGAGTCATTCCCCCTTACTCCACCCCTTAAATCTCGGGACGAGATTTCTTGTAGTGGAGGAGATTTGTAACACCCCCAGTGTCATGCTACAGTAACCCTCTATGATTAAACTAATCATTTTTCCAAACAATTCTTAATCACCTTTGTCCAGTATCCCATTTGAAATTCCAGTCAATTCAAATTCAAGTGAAGTTTGAAGTTGCTCGAAAGTTGCTGGAAAAATGTTCATCATTTGTCAAAAATTCCATAACAATTATTTGTTGAGGAACACAACATCACTTTTGTGGAAAGATGAGCATTAGCAATCAGCACCAATTCAGCATTTTGAAATGATGAAATACCAAATGAATTCTTCTGGTCTCCAAAATATTGCAGCACTGTCTAAGATCACCAGGGAATAAAAGGGGCAATTGCCATATTTTTTCCTAAGTAAATAGCATGCCCAATATTTTCTTACCCATCTCTGTTTACTTAATAAAAAAACAAAGAGTAAAGAAAGAAAAAAAGGGGAAATGAGAGGGAGCCCCCTGTCCCCTACTGGGCCTTAACTCACCCGAGCGGCCCAACAAGGCCAGCTCGTTCCCATGGTCGCCTTCCCTGTTCGTGCGACCGTGGGCGCGGTCGTCGCCTGACCGGCTCGTCGCCTCCTCCCCCCCCCCCCACACGCCGCGGCTGCGACTTGATAAGGACGAGCCTGCCCCCTTCCCCCTTGGTCCTCCCCCGTGCCTCGCTCTCTCCTCTGTCGCCCCACTCCCTTCTAGGCTCTCCCCAGATCCCCTTCTCCGCCTCCCCCGAACGCCCACCGTCGCCATAGACGCACCTGACCGTGCGTCCTCCATCGACCCCATTGCCTAGTACCGCGCTGGGAGCTAGGCCTTCGACCTCCACTACACCTACGACCGCTACCTCGAGCTCGGGGCCGCTCCACCGTCGCCATTGACCACTTCTTCCCCAACACAGACCGCCTGCATCACCGTCATCTGTCGTCGAACTGCCTGCCCTCTGCTACTCCTAATCAATCACGGGGCCTCCTTGTGCCTACGCGGTGGCACCCTGCATCCTCCCTCTGCTTCCCCCTTCTTTCCGTGTCGTAGACGCAGTACGCCGTCGTTGCTTCTGCTAGATGCTGCCGTGTTGCCGCCGCCGCTCTGCTCCCATGTCCCCCCTCTTCAGCGCATGCACACCCGCGCAAGGCAGATGCCCGCGCCGCGCCTGGGTCCCATCCTCACTCGCCGCCACCGCCGCCTCTTGCTGCTTCATGCTGCAGCTACAGTCGCCCGCCGCCCCCTTGTAGTCCACCCCGGCACCGGCCCTCCCCACCATTTTCCTGCTCGTTGAACGAGGCAGACCAGTAGGCAAAGTTCTCGTCCATCGGTGGTTATCGGAATGTCATCAACAATAGTTACAGGGTCTCATTGACAAGGTTGTACATCGGGGTGTTTTATAAGCAGGGAATTATTTCTGCTTGTATCATATAGATCACAAGAAGGTTAAACAACCCAATGGAAAGGAAAATGAAATTATCGGATTAATCAGACCAACGGAAAGGAAAATGTGTTTACACACAAGAATTGGGAGTATCCGTCCCAAGGAAAAAGCGGAGCACGATATACATGATAGGCCAGCAAGATCAAAAGTATTTAGATAAAGGGGCGAGGGAAGAATCATTATATTACCCATACAATGGTGTTCGGATAATAGATCAAGAAACATTTAGTGTTGTACTTCCAATGTTCTTGTTGATGTATGAAGTACCATTGTCATGCTTCGAGGTAGCAATAACATGGTGTTTTGGGTAAGAGTTGGATCTGAAGATCACAAAAGATACAAAGGAACACTTTCAAGATTACCTCGGAACGTAAGGAATAACCAAACACGACCAGGTCTATGTTGGCAGGAAGTCAAGGATGTCATCAATGATATCACAAACCATCGAGGGGTAGGGATGGTATTTTCTAGCCATGAATTCAATTGACATCTCTGAAGAAGCCAAAGTGTTGACGGTGATCACGACAAATTATGTTGAGAGACTCTATGAAGATGCCATCGAGCAGCGATGACATCAAGCAAAAGGAAGGATGAAGTGAAAGGCTATGAGAACCACGGATTCGACATAAGCTTGAAATCAAGCTTGTTGTTTTGAGGTGAAATGATAAGATGAGGAAGATCGACGCAGGCTTAGCTCGTCGTCGGAATTTGCTCTAGGCATAAGACCGAGATAGCACAGTTAATAATTGACACGATAAAAATATAGCCAATCAGGCTAGGAGTGATGTGATGGAGTATCACTCCAATTAAGAATTTACAAGAGGTAGTGCAATGACACGACATCCTCAAGATAACATGAGGAAATTCTTGAAGGTAGATCAAATTAGAGGTTGGACAGGTGAAATGACTTGCAGGAGACAAGTATTTTAACTTGTCCGGGAAATGGAATTAAGGACAAACTATGGTCGGAACCACGATTATGAATGATCAAACCACCGATACAAGATGAACTTATAACAAGGGGTAATTATTTCTACGAGCAGCTTCCATGATAAGTTCTACATCGGGTCCATGGGCATGAACACAAAGGTTCAAGGTCGACTCCCACTTCTACAATGCATAACCTTCCATTCACTACTCGTTCTCGAAAAATTTGTAGTGCGGAAGATGTATCTGGTGAAGCACCAGAAGAGTATGACTCACATCTCTTTCGAGTTCACACGGATCAGGGAAGGCATAGGTTCAACCCATAGGGGTATCTTAGGAACATATACGACTGACTTCCAGAGCATATAACATCAGCTCAATAGCAGAGCATGGTTGACAATAAGCAGAGGATACAATTTACCGAAGGCAATATGTATCAGGGGAAGAGCGCACGAGATTTTGAATACGAAGGACTTTGCCGGATAATAATCCTACAAAGGATTCAGCGGTCCTCAATGGATCTGATGTGAGTATCAGTACTCAATCAGAAGAGGGAAGAATTCAAAGGCATCCGATTATAGAAACAGCTGAATATTTCAACGTTCAAGTTGAAGGGAACTAGGTGGACAATCAATTACAACATGATTGGCCGAGATCCAACTCATGTACAGAATGACGTATGAGCAGGAAGGTCAAGTTTCAGGGTTCGACTGATGATTGCGAGCAATCACAAGATAATGGATCAATAGGCTCAGGATGACAATGACAAAGGATGTTAATGAATATTGCTGGACATATGGATTTAACCATAATTCAGACAGACAAGACTTTCGGGAGCACTGGGCTACAGAGGATCTTTGGAAGGTCGAATTACATTTGAAGAATTTTGTGAGACATATGATCAACTGGGGATGAACAAATCCCTGGGAAGTGTGATGAATTATTCGTAGGGTTATTCAGGCGGAAAAGAGCTACAAGGCAGTCGGAAAAAGGATTCTCAAAAGTTAGAGAATACTTTCGCGTATCATGTACTAACAATAACAACTAGGGATGGAAGTATGAATGGCGAGGTACGCAGTTATCCATAAGGATTCAACGGTGTTAAGGGATTGCAAAAGAAATCAACACATGTTCTTGGGAATAGATCAGAGACTATCTTTGAAGTCTTGTGGTGAAGCAGGCAACCATCCTGAATGAAGGGGATCTTCTAGGAAAGTCATTACGAGATCCTAATGTTAGAGTTAGCATAATCGTTTAACCCGAATGGAAGAGAGATCAGAGTCCCAGAGTATAGACAAGGAATAAAAGATCCTAATACCACCCAATTGGCGACGTGGGCCCGTAAGCCACATAGCCAAGTTAGTAAAACAGTTTTCGGTTTCTAGACTCAACTTCGGCCAAGGAGTTGGAAAGGGGGATCCTACAGGCAGTCGGCTCTGATACCAACTTGTGACGCCCTTGATTCAATCATACACTAATCATGCATGCAAATGTGTCTGATCAAGATCAAGGAATCACGGGAAGATATAACAACACAACTCTAGACACAAATTAAAATAAAACAAGCTTTATATTACAAGCCAGGGGCCTCGAGGGCTCGAATACATAAGCTCGAAAACACAAGAGTCAGCGGAAGCAACAATATCTGAGTACAGACATAAGTTAGACAAGTTTTGCCTTAAGAAGGCTACCACAAAAGAAACATTGATCAAAAAGGCAAGGCCTCCTGCATGGGAGCCTCCTAACTACTCCTGGTCGTCGGCGGCCTCCACGTAGTAGTAAGCACCCTCATGGTAGTAGTAGTCATCGTCGAAGGTGGCGTCTGGATCCTGGGCTCCACCATCTGGTTGCAGCTTCTGGGAAGAATGGAAAGAGGTGGAAAAAGGGGAGCAAAGCAACCGTGAGTACTCATCCAAAGTACTCGCAAGCAACGATCTACACTACATATGCATCGGTATCAATGACATGGGCTGTATATGTGGACTGAACTGCAGAATGCCAGAAGAGAAGGGGAAAACCTAGCCTATCGAAGACTAGCATCTTCAAGCAGCTCCAAGCATCTTGCAGCATCAGAAGAGATACGAGTATCATAAAGTAAAGTAGTAGTAGTGTTATCAACCTCGGCCAGAGATCCTTTCTCGACTCCCTGCGAGAAAGCAATCCCAGAGCCATACTATCCAGTTACCACCTCAAGTATCCAGTTCTAGTTGTATCGATCGGGATACAACTCCGAATGTCCGTTACCATAGGACAGGCTATCGATAAATGTTTTCTTCCCTGCAAGGGTGCACCAACTTACCCACCACGCTTGATTAACTCCGTCCGAACACACTTTCCTGGGTCATGCCTGGCCTCGGCCAAACAATACACCGCAACCCGACCTAGGCTTAATAGAGAGGTGAGCATGCCGGACTAAACCTATGCCCCCAGGGGTCATGGGCCATCGCCCCGGGAACTCCTGCACATTGCGAACGCGGCTGGTGAGCAGACCTAGCTACCTCCTTAAAAAAGGCAGGTGCTTACCTATCCAATCCGGCGCGCGCCGCTCAGTCGCTAACGTCTATTAAGCTTCGGCTGATGCATACGACGTAGAACGCCCATACTATGCCCACGTGATGGTTAGTGCTATCAGGCAAGAGGCCCCTCGGATCAAATATCCAAATCGTAGTGGATTAGGAACGCACGGTAACAAGCAGAGACTCACAAAAGATGTGATCCCGTTGCCCCGTCTCGAGGACTTGCGGCAAGGGCTAGGAATGCCTGGCCATGCCTCGTAATTATCTCGCGGGCACCCTCCAGGTCAACCCGTCTCCACATCACTCGCGGGTACCCCTCAGGGTCGACCCACCTTTCCAAGTAACACTTGTAAAGTCCAAGTATTTGTGTGTCCAAACATCAAGGGGAAAACCTGAGGAATCACCCCCGGCGGATTCCACTCGATGTAATCATCAAGGTGAACGTAAGAGGATCCACCCTCGAGGTTCACACTTGAGGGGTTGCACGACAGAGTCATATCTGAAGTGGTTAAGGCGGAATCACCCTCGATGACCACGACCGTATAACTACACTAACGGGTTAACATCAGAAGTGCGGATGAGGTCTCACCCTCGACAGTCAATAGTAACCCAGTAATGTCGAGCAACTAAGGGGAAGTGATGTGCGGTGCCGGGGCCTGGTATTAGATCCCGTTGATCGGGTCTTCGATGATGAAGCAGGGGAAACAAGGACAAGGTGGGGGTCACTGATGGATCACTAACCAACCTATACTAAGAAGTTTAGGATAAGCAGGTAAGGTAACAATAAGCAGGTTACAAAAGCAGGCTATGCATCAGAATAGGAGCAAACAATAACAGTAGCAAAATCTAATGCAAGCATGAGAGAATTGAATGGGCAATATCGGGATGATCAAAGGGGGGGCTTGCCTGGAAGCTCTGCGGCAAAGGCAGGGTCGTTAGTGGTGTCGTCGGTTACGTAGTCGATAACAGGGGCAGCATCAGTCTCAGGGTCTACCGCCGAGAAGAAGGAGATAAAACAGTAAATATAAAGCAAACATAGCATCACAAAGCATAACGTGGCAATATGCTGTGCCGGGTGTGACCTAACGTATGGCTACACGATATAGGTGAAGGGGGAAATCAACCGGGAATGTTTTCCTAGTTCCGGACCTGTGTTAGACAGATGACCGGAGGTGGAATGTTCCATGTTCAAATAGTTAAGAGGCATCTGACAAGTAAACGGACTGCATATTTGGATTATCCCGTCGTTCTGAGCAACTTTCATGTAGAAAACATTTTCATCCGAGTTACGGTTTAAGTTCTATGAATTTCCATAGTTTTAGCAATCTTCAGAAATTCCTAGAATTACTTTAATCTCGAAAATCTCCAGAAAACGTTGGGTGCACCAGGTGCACTGCACCCAGAGTGCACCAGAGGGGCTGACAGTGGGGCCAGTCAACTACAGACATAGCAGTTGACTGGTCAATGGTTGACTAGTCAGTGGGTCTAGTGGGACCCGCATGTCATTGACTCAACGCTAGTTAACATTTTTCTTAAACAAAACTTAACTGATTAGTTAGTGGCCTCGGGCCCACTGTCATGGACTAATAGGGGGGTTAGTGCCTAATTACGAGCCACGTCAGCGCCTAGTCGGCGACTAACGCCGGCGCTAATCCAGCGCAGCGGAGGAGCTCCGGCCGGTCGATTTCGGCAGCAGGTGGACGCGCGACGGGGTCCGTTGGGCAGCGGCCGTTGCGGCGCGCCCAACGGTGGGGACGGCCGGCGCCGGGGTGGACTACAGGGGGGCGGCGGGCGACTGCAGCCGCAGCACAAAGCAGCGAGAGGCGGCGGTGGCAGCGAGCGGGGACGGGGCCCAGGCGCGGCGCGGGCGGCTGCCTCGCGCGGGTGTGCACCCGCTGAAGGGGTGGACATGGGAGCAGAGCAGCGGCGGCAACGCGGCAGCATCAAGCAGAAGCAACGGTGGCGTATTGCGTCTACGACACGGAAAGAAGGGGGAAGCAGAGGTAGGACGCGGGGTGCTCACCGCGTAGGCACAATGAGGCCCCGTGATTGATTAGGAGCAGCAAAGGGCGGGCAGTTCGACGGCGGATGACGGTGATGCAGGCGGTCTGCATCGGGGAAGAAGTGGTTGATGGCGATGGTGGAGCGGCCCCGAGCTCGAGGTAGCGGTCGTAGGCATAGTGGAGGTCGAAGGCGTAGCTCCCAGCGCGGTCCTAGGCGATGGGGTCGACGGAGGGCGCGCGGTCAGGTGCGTCTATGGCGACGGTGGGCATTCGGGGGAGGCGGAGAAGGGGATCTGGGGAGAGCCCAGAAGGGAGTGGGGCGACAGAGGAGGGAGTGAGGCGCGGGGGAGGGCCGAGGGGGCAGGGGGGAGGCTCGTCCTTATCCATTCGCAGCCGCGGCGTGGGGGGGGGGGGGGGGGGGGGGGGAGGCGACGAGCCGGTCAGGCGGCGACCACGCCCGCGGTTGCACGAACAGGAAAGACGACCGGGGGAACGAGCTGGCCTTGCTGGGCCGCTCAGGTGAGTTAAGGCCCAGTAGGGGACAGGGGGCTCCCTCTCATTTCCCCTTTTTTCTCTTTCTTTGCTTTCTGTTTTTTTATTAAATAAACAGAGATGGGTAAGAAAATATTGGGCATGCTATTTACTTAGGAAAAAATATAGCAAGTGCCCCTTTTATTCCCTGGTGATCTTAGACGCTGCCGCAATATTTTGGAGACCAGAAGAATTCATTTGGTATTTTTCATAAATAGGATAGCATTGAAAAATGCTGAATTCGTGCTGTTATAATTGTTAATGCTCATCTTTGCACAAAAGTGATGTTGATTTCCTTAACAAATAATTGTTATGGAATTTTTGACAAATGATGAACATTTTTCCAGCAACTTCCGAGCAACTTCAAACTTCACTTGAATTTGAATTGACTGTAATTTCAAATGGGATACTAGACAAAGGTGATTAAGCACTGTTTGGAAAAATCATTAGTTTATTCATAGAGGGTTACTGTAGCATGACACTGGGGGTGTTACACGTCGGCTTAGCCTTTTAGCCTATATTTTACTATAATTGTATGCATAAGATGGTTGTGTGTGTTTTGTGCTTTGTTGCATGTGGCATTTTAAATTATCCTGAAATGTAAGACATTTATTAACCATTTCCATTGTAAATAAATTTGCCTCAACAGCGAGTAGAGAGCGCGCAGGGACGCCAGAGCGGAGCGCGGCGCGGCCGCCTCAAACACGAGCAAAACGCACGGACGGATTCGAGCAGAGCGTGCCGCGGCCGCCTCAACGGCGAGCAACCACGTGGTCAACCTTCTGGCACCCCGTGGGAGAAGCGACGGCGCATCCATAGGACATGATGGTGATATCATGACCATGTGTTATAGTGGGTAGACACATACACGTACATCCGAGAACAAGGGCCCACGTTTCGGGCTGCCGATGCATGGCATACGGTTGATCCAAAAAAACTATTTGTAATGAGACAGAACAACATAATCGGGCTTTGTAGGCCCAGAACCATCAATAAATTTTGACTTTGTTTCTCGTCACATTGCAGATTATAGTGCAATAAGTAATTGCAA
The DNA here is from genome assembly GCF_018294505.1 of Triticum aestivum. Lineage (NCBI taxonomy): Eukaryota > Viridiplantae > Streptophyta > Magnoliopsida > Poales > Poaceae > Triticum > Triticum aestivum. The sequence continues at coordinate 530,225,989 of NC_057795.1, forward strand.
ATCTGTTCACAGAGATCAAACTAATATGTGTTCACACCGATCAAACTAATATGTGTTCACACTTATCACCGGGCTATAAAAACTACCAACTCGAAAATTATTTCACAGTTCCTCTCCTCATCACCCACAAAACTAGTCTTTCCTATCAAGTCGTTCCACCATGATTGGTAGGAGGAGTTTCGGGGGGACATATAACCAGGCAGCAAAGACCAAGGCCGCGGAAGCACTAGAGAGGTCCCGCTACGAAGCGGCAGCCGCAGCAGAGATGTCCCGGCGCACCGCGGAGTCGTCGAATGAGCTCTCATGGGCACGTGAGGGCCCTCACAAGGGCACTCGCTGCATCGACGGTCGCGATGAGCTGGCGTTGCTGAAGTCCTTGGCCGGCAACGACAACATTCTCGCTGGCCTCATTAAGCAGCAGGGGCTGATCGACGGCTTGATGAAGCTACTCGGGATGAATGATACCTCAGTTGACAAGGCGACCGGCCTCGTTGAGCAACTCATGGGTGACAATGCGAAGCTCCTCATGGCACTCGCCGAGAAGGAGGAGGAGGACGCTGGCTGGAAGATGTTGCATGGGCAGAGTAGTGCCTTCGGGATGACGCTGACAGCGGTCGTCGGGGAACTAATGGGTCACTTGAGGAAGCTTCGGATCGAGCGCGAGCATGAGGTGGAGGAATCTGTGGCTGCTTTCAAGCAAAGTCGTGAGGAGTTGAAGAAGGAGCTGGAGGATGTCGTCGCCCGGCGATCCATCAAAGAGTAGATATAGTAGCAACCCAGATTGTTGTCTGCGATTTCCTTCTTCTCTTGCCCTCGTGTCTTCCGGGCTTTGCCGCATGTTGCATTTTAAATTATTCGGAATATGTAAGACAATTATTATCTGCGCCATTGTAAATTTGTTGTCGTACTATTTGTTGCCATTTTATTTGTCCTTGTATTATCTCTTGCCCTATGTGGCAATTTAAATTAGGCCGGTATATGAGTTGAAAACACAAACAAAGCAAATGCTGCCATGCGATCAAGAGTAAACACCCTTCATCTAGGTGCTTTAATTAACCCATTCATGGAGAAGTTGTGAGCGAGGTAGGCGGCGGCTGGTGCGTGGAGGTCAAAGAGCTCGCTTCCCGATGAGCATGGGCGGCCTTGCTGCTCGCACGTGTCCCATCGAGCCCGCGAGGTGGATAGGATGCATGCGTCCCGTCGATCCTGCCTGGCGGACTGCTTGCACGCGTCCCGTCGAGCTTGCACGGCGGACTTCTCGTGTAACAGCCTGATTTTTAGCCCTTTCTTTTTCTTTTGATTTTCTGCGGATTTTGAGTGAGTTTTCTTTTTTCGTGGCTATGTGGTCTGGAACATGAAGGAGATGACCTCTTCTTTCTTTCCAGAGTGGCTTGTCATACCCAAATCCTTCCCTAGACCATTCCATTTCCACCTTGGACCAAATCACAATATTCTTTTCATTGATTTTGTTTGTGGGTGTCTTTTTGGTTAGTGCGACCTTGTGACATATAAAGTCCCAATTTCTTTCATAGTCAACAATGCATACACGATGAGTTGAGGCACTGACTCGCATTTGGAAGTAAAAACACCGGTTCTAATTTTTCTAACAGAAAAATCATTGGTTCTTTTGTGTTCTTCATTACTGCAATTGCATCTCTGTTTATTTTCAACTTCTATTTCTTTTGAGATCTAGAGGAGAAAAGTCTACTCACACTGGACCAGTACATTCATTTAGCATCAGTGCTCGAAGACTCTCTGGGAGGTCAACAATCTATGTATTTCTTCTGAGATTCTCTAATTGAAACGGTGGGTGAACATGACATATCGTTGTTTGAAGAAATTGTGGAAATCAACAAAAGACAGGCGTAGGTTTTCAATCAGGATTGATGCACATAAAAAGTGAAACAAAAATCTATAACAAACAAATTACATTATAAAAATGTATGTTTTTAGATGAGAAAGGGAGCAATGCGTCTTTTGATCTTCGTTGCCAATACCTGATACAAAACACTATTAAGAATTACAATAAATACTTCCTTACCACCTGAAGATTTATTGCTAAGATCTTCCCATCATTAAACATCAGCCAATGCAAAATCTAACTAAAAACAATAAGTAAAGAGCTTGTTCTCGGAGGAATGTGAATAGATATGGTCATATTTGCCAGTACAGGTCCCTGGATGCAATTCCGAATAAGCAGTCCAGATCATGCAATTGCTAGATAGAGAAAGAAGAATATATTAAAGCAAGTAGGAGGATAAAACATGAGATATTAAATACTACAACAGGAACCAAGTGTTGTGGTTATATGTGGGTTTCTTACCGGTCAGAACCTATTTCCATGACGGCAACATCCATCATAATTTCCACATGCCTACAAGAATGAACGAATAACTCAATTAGTCAATCATGATGTATCTCAAGCAAACAGCCAGGCACGTAAAAAGCTTTGTGTGCTAGCAAAGCAGGACTGCCATAACGAAGCAATATGCAAGAAGTACATACGGACCACATGATATCATATACCTAAGATGACATGACATGTGTCGGATTATAGGATCTGCAAACCCTTGAGAGGTTCGAACTCTGGGGTGCGTGCGAAGATCTCAACCTATCCAGCTTGCCTACTTGCGACCCTCCTAAGCGTAGCGCGTCAAGCTCAAAGGGACAAAGGGACACATCAGTTTTATCCTAGTACGGGCCATCCTTGTGGTGTAATACCATACTCCAGCATTTTGGTGGATTGCCTCGAAGGGCTGAGGATGAACTAGTATAGTGGATGAACAAGCCTCAGGAGGTGAGGTGTTCTTGAGCTGGTGTGGTGTATGGTAGTCCAACTTGTTCTGGTTCTCCCCCTTTCTAGGGTGGTGGCTAGTCCTATTTATAGTGGCCTTGGTCCTCTTCCCAAATGTTGGCGGGAAGGGATTCCACAATGACCGAATTTGAAAGGGGACAAGTAGTACAGTCTATCCTGACAAAAGTAGTCTTCGCCTGCGAAAAGCCTCTGGTCGTGACGCTGTGGTGGGCTCGTCGATGACCTCCGTCCTGCCGTCCTGGCGGTCTTGTTCTCGTTGCACTGAAATGGAAACCTTTGGCTGATTCCTCGGGACTCTGCGCCTGTGGCTTGCCTCCTTTGCACCAAAGAGGAAACCTGCGCTCTGCGCCCGCCCGGCCTTGGTCGTCATGGCTCGCGTCAGGTGAGCCTCGTGAGGTAACCTGCATAGAACTCTCCTCCCCTCAGGAGCCAACTTGAGGAGGCCGATCCCCTCGGGGTTTTTGGCGTCGTCCGCCTCGCGAGGCTTGGCCCCTCGCGAGGGTCTTGTGTTCTTGATGTTGAAACTAGGCCGTACCAGGCCGTCGATGGAGCCACGTGCTGGGCCGCAGGCAGGCAGGGCTGGATACCCTCGCGTGTCTTCAGCCACCTTCTCAATCACGATCCCCACTTTGACTTTGATGATGTCTTAGTCCCCTTGCCCCTGGTTGTCCAGGACAACTTGGCCGGGTGGGTGGACGACCATGTGGACGCCTTGGTAGCAGAATTCACCCCGGAGGAGAACACGGTCATGATCGCGGCTGAAGAAGTTGGCGCGGATGGTGATGACGAGGAGGACGACAACCTTGATGCAAGCGGCACGGACGGAGGTGATGAAGAGGGAGCGTCCAGCTAGGCCCATGTTTCTTTTGCCTTGACTTGTATGAAAACTTGAACGCATCCTTGTGAGAGCATTTTGGAAAGGGGGTGCCCCTTATGATGTGTAAGACCGTTAAATTTTTTGAAGTGGCACCCGGAGTGGGGCCCCGCAGGGCTGCGGCCGAGGAGCAAGGTGGTTGTTTATGAATTATCTTGGGTTTTGTGGGTCTTGAGTGAGGCCTAATGTCGCGGTTGCGCTCCTTCTCCTAAGGGAAGCTTGCTGCGGGCTCGCGAGGTTCTGTGCCTCTCGAGGGTCCTACCGGCCTACCGTAGAGTGCCTCGTGAAAACCAATCGCTAGACCGTGACGATGTGGGCGCGCGAGGCGGCCACACACTCGAGCCCCCTGGGGAACGATTGACACCAGCGCGTACACCGTACCCAGCCCCCGCTCATGAGGCGCTTGAGGGCAGAGTAGCAGTCACGAGCTCCAGAAAGAACGCAAGAACTGAAGGTAAGAGAGCGGCATCAACGAGAACCCCCCCCCCATTTTTATAAACGCATGAAAAACAAACTGATTCAAAAAGTCGGCAAGCAAGTACAAAAGGAGGCAAAAAGCAGACGGCCGCGTCCGGCGCCTAGCTAGTATTCAATCTTCAGTCTTCAGTCTTCTCACCAGCGCGGAGCTAAGTGCTTCCACTGCCTGTGCATAGTCATTGGGGACAGTGTCGACGGCCAGCGCGGAGCATGGTGCTTCCACTAGGACGTGGGCAGGAGCCCCCATGAGGCCCTAGGGCGGCACTCAGGAGACTCCGGGGCATGTACAGCCCCACTCATTATTACGTGAGAGTGTCACGAGCGGAGACCTTCACAGGCCAGAGCCTTGCTTCATGTCGCCCGATGAGGACCCCGCCGAGTGCCACCCCTGACCACCATTAGGGAGACTGGAAACCAGGACAAGAACAAGGGGCCAGGGGGACGCCGGCGTCGTCCTCGGTGACCGTAGCACCCCCCCCCCCATCGGGGAGAAGGGCTCAATGGCACCTTCCCCGGTGGGGAACCTACCTCTAGGTAGGGCCCTGCTCCATGCGGCGCGAGGAGGGCCCTGCCGCCGGGCTTCCCCCGTGTTGCTCCCAACGTCCTTCGTGCTCCTGCGGGGGATCCGTCGTCCTGAGAGTCTTGGTGGTAGCCACACCCTGGTTCACCTGCGATCCATGGTCAGCGTAAGCATGCTCCTGCGGCGTTAGCTGTACCCAAAGGCTGTCGCCGTTGGAAATGTTAGCGGGGCTTGGTGGCAGCTCGAAGGAGAGCTCGGCCTCGTGTATATCCAGCGGCCAGCCTGGCATGGGGGATCGGCTAGGGCCCTCTCCCCGCATGTGCTTTGGATCCATCGCGACGGGGATGTAGGCTTCCGGGCTGTTCGCACCAGAAGCGCCGCCCGGCTGCCTCATGTTCCCGCCTTCTTCAGTCGCCCTCTAGTCCTGTTGGCCAGGGGCCAGCACTCTAGCGCGGCCCCTGGTAATGTCGCCTGGAGCATCCCCGTGCCGAAGGGGCACGCTCGAGGTGGCGCGGTGTAGGATCGAAAGTATGTCTAGAGGGGGGGGGTGATTAGACTACTTAACCAAATAAAAACATATCCTTTTCCCAATTTTAGTTCTTGGCAGATTTTAGCAACTTTGGACAAGTCAAGCAATCTCAACACAATTCAAGCAAGCATGCAAAGAGTATATGAGCAGCGGAAAGTAAAGCATGCAACTTGCAAGAATGTAAAGGGAAGGGTTTGGAGAGTGCAAACGCAATAGGAGACACAGATGTTTTTGTCGTGGTTTCGATAGGTGGTGCTATCGTACATCCACGTTGATGGAGACTTCAACTCACGAAGGTTAATGGTTGCGCGAGTCCACGGAGGGCTCCACCCACGAAGGGTCCACGAGGAAGCAACCTTGTCTATCGCACCATGGCCGTCGCCCACGAAGGACTTGCCTCACTAGCGGTAGATCTTCACGAAGTAGGTGATCTCCTTGCCCTTACAAACTCCTTGGTTCAACTCCACAATCTTGTCGGAGGCTCCAAAGTGACACCTAGCCAATCTAGGAGACACCACTCTCCAAGAAGTAACAAATGGTGTGTTGATGATGAACTCCTTGCTCTTGTGCTTCAAATGATAGTCTCCCCAACACTCAACTCTCTCTCACAGGATTTGAATTTGGTGAAAAGAAGATTTGAGTGGAAAGCAACTTGGGGAAGGCTAGAGATCAAGATTCATATGGTAGGAATGGAATATCTTGGTCTCAACACATGAGTAGGTGGTTCTCTCTCAGAAAATGTAGGTTGGAAGTGTAGGTTCATTCTGATGGCTCTCTCCATGAATGAAGAGGAGGTGGAGGGGTATATATAGCCTCCACACAAAATCTAACCGTTACACACAACTTGCCAATCTCGGTGGGACCGAATTGATAAACTCGGTCAGACTTCAACAAATCTAGTGACCGTTAGGATTTTCGGTGGGACCGACATGCAACTCGGTAGGACCAATATGGTTAGGGTTAGGGCATAACGTAATCTCGGTGAGTCCGATTACACAAACTCAGTGAGACCGATTTTGGTAATAAGCTAATCAGAGAGTTGGTCAGGTAAACTCGGTGGGACCGATTCGCTCATTTCGGTGCGACCGAAATTTTATGAAAGGGAAACAGAGAGTTTACATTACAATCTCGGTGGGACTGATCGCTCATCTCGGTGGGACCGAAACGTTACGAATGGAAACAGAGAGATTACAATCCCATCTCGGTGAGACCGAGATCCCTATCGGTGAGACCGATTTGCCTAGGGTTTGTGGCAGTGGCTATGACATCTGAACTCGGTGGCGCCGGATAGGAAGAATCAGTGGGGCCGAGTTTGACTTTTGGTTTAGGTCATATGTGGATGTGAGAAAGTAATTGAGGGCTTTGGAGCATATCACTAAGCATTTTGAGCAAGAGACTCATTAAGCAACACCTCATCCCTCCTTGATAGTATTGTCTTTTCCTATAGACTCAATGTGATCTTGGATCACTAAAATAGAAAATGTAGAGTCTTGAGCTTTGGGCTTGAGCCAATCCTTTTGTCATTAGCATTTTGAGGGGTCCACTTTTCTCATCCATGTCATGCCAATCATTGAGCTTTCCTGAAATATTTATCTTGAAATAGCATTAGCTCAATGAGCTATATGTTGTTAGGAATTACCAAAACCACCTAGGGATAGTTGCACTTTCAATCTCCCCCTTTTTGGTAATTGATGAAAACATATAGATCAAAGCTTCGACACATGATAATAAGAGTGAAAAACATTGTCGCTTTGAGAAGTATGTGAAAAGCAAGAGCTCCCCCTAAATTTGTGCATAGTTTATGATTTGCTTTGGATTGCAAATGACAAAGAGTTAGGATCATAGGTTACTCTTCCATGTCACATACATCTTGGTGGAGCGCTCAAAATGATAATAATTAAATACATGCACTCATCACCAAGCAAAGTGAATGATCATATGGAGATATAAAAGGATAATGTCATCCAACAAGCATTAAGGTAGCATGAGGGAGTCCTAGATTAGGGGGTGTCTGGATGGCCGGACTATAGCCTTTGGCCGGACTCCTGGACTATGAAGATACAAGATTGAAGACTTCGTCCCATGTCCGGATGGGACTTTCGTTGGGGTGGAAGGCAAGCTTGGCGATACGGATATGTAGATCTCCTACCATTGTAACCGACTCTGTGTAACCCTAACCCTCTTCGGTGCCTATATAAACCGGAGGGTTTTAGTCCGTAGGACGAACAACAATCATACCATAGGCTAGCTTCTAGAGTTTAGCCTCTTTGATCTCGTGGTAGATCTACTCTTGTACTACCCATACCATCACTATTAATCAAGCAGGAGTAGGGTTTTACCTCCATCGAGAGGGCCCGAACCTGGGTAAAAACATCGTGTTCCTTGTCTCCTGTTACCATCCGCCAAGACGCATAGTTCGGGGCCCCCTACCCGAGATCCGCTGGTTTTGACACCGACATAGCATATGATCAAACACATGATCATCCAAGTATCTCACACAAGCATGGAGTATCTCAAACAAGCAAATAACAAAGTTCAACCACCAAAAAGCAAAACAAGAGAGAACAAAAGCAACACTCTCTCTCGAAGCCTATGATCTATACATTTTCTCCCCCTTTGGCAACAAGTTACCAAAAAGTTCATAAAAATGCATAGTGCTAGATCGACTCTCAGGCTTGGTCTTCAGGTGGTGGTGTAGATAAAAATCCAAGGACGAAGGCATCAGTAGATGGAGATGGAGCTGGTGGAGTGGGTGCTGGAGCTGGATGCACTGAAGCTGTAGCTGGTGCAGATGATGTGGCTCTTCTGTCTATAACTGGCACTGTAGCAGATCTCTGACTCCTGGGCACCCTAGCAAAAGGATCAGTGGTAGACTTTACCTTCTTCTCCAGCACTTCATCCTGAAGTTGCTCAACAACTGACTGTATCTCAGTGACCTTCACATCTAAATCATAGAACTTCTGCTCCATGATCCTCTCCAAGCTCTCCTGGTTTTGAGTCAGGGTGGCCAATCCCTTCTCAATCCTCGGAGTGGAGGCAATCAAGTAGCCAAGTTGATCTTGCTTGCTCTTCTGGAAATACTGAGATGCCTCATCAATAGTTGGCATCTTTGTAGCCTTTTCAGTCCTTGCCTTCTCCTTCTTTTCTTGTGCTTGCACAGAGGATGGTTCATTCTCATCCATCACCATAGTGTTGTCCTCAAAGTCTGGGTAGATGGGCATGTGATCGTTGTCCAAGAGATATGTTCCAGTGCCCATCTTGGAGTTGATTAGCTCCTGGATCTGTGGGGCATACCCACAACTTCTCTTCTGATCAGCAGCTGTCCTCTTGATAGTTTCCACAATTAGGCTCATGACTTTGAACTTTTGAGGCACATCAAATATGTGAAGCAGGTTAATTGCATGGCCTCTGATCATCTTGTGATCACCTGACTTTGGCAAAAGAGTGTGCCTGAGGATCCAGTTGATTGTTGGCAAACCTGACAGAAGGTAATGTACTGATCCAAATTTGTGTGTCTCAATAGCAGCATCTGGGATCTCTCTGTACATATGTGCCATGGAGTTGTGATCCTTCTTCTTCTTGGCATAGACATCCAATTCATCCTCATTCTCCTTAGGAGCATTGATCAATTTTGCCCATTCTTCAACTGTTGATTGGTACCTAGTACCTTCAGACATCCAGACAATCCTTCCATATGGGTAGAAATAAGCTGTGGAGTAGAACTGCATAATGATCTCATCATTCCACTTTGTGAGCTTCTGCCCAACAAAGTCCTCTACTCCACAAGACTTGAAACTATCATAGATTCCAGGATAGTGTTCTTCATTTTCCCTGATGTACTTCCAGTCCACCCATCTCATATCACAGACTATAGGCTTCTTGTCAAGTAGCACTCTCTCATAGAAGTCCTGCTGTTCCTTTGTATGGAACCTGTAGTCCACAGCAGTTCTCCTCCTGACTGCATAGGGATCAGTCAATCTCCACTGTCTGAGCCCTGCATCCTTCCTGAGCTTCATGTCCTCAGCTACTAGATGAGCATCATTGTGATCTGGAATTTTGGGCTTCAACTTCCTCAAGACATGTGACTCATCATCTTCTTCTTCAATAGCAGCTTCAGATACTGGGGCCTTGTTCTTCTCTCCAGCAGGAATATTCCTTGTATTCCTCTTGGTTGCAGCTTTGGATTTTGGAGCAGCTGCCTTGGGAGCTTCTTTGGGCTTTGATGGAGCAGCCCCTGACCTTATAGCATCTCCCACAAGCTTTTGAGCTTTAGGTGCTGGTGCAGCAACCTCTTCCTCTTCTTCTTTAGAGTCTCTCTTCATAGAGGGCTTTCTAAGTACTTTGGCAGTGGTGGTTCTGACTTTCTTCTTCTTCTTGTCTTGGCCAGCAGCTTCATCTTCAGACTCAATGGTGAACTTCATGGTTTCACCAGTGGCAACCTTCCTAGGTTTGGAGGTGGGAATCCTTCTTGCAGGTGCCTTCTTCTGCATTCCTGGCTTAGTGGCAGCAGCTGTGCCATATCCCTTTTTCAGCACCTTCTTATTTGATGTGGCCTCGTCCTCAACAGCCACATAGTCCTTATCCTTAGAATCTGAGGTTCTCTTCTTTTTGGCCCTGGTGGCTGCCTTAGGCAAGTTGCTGGGTGTGCTCCTGCTACCATCATCATAGCTGCTAGAGGGACTAGTTCCCTCACTCATGTGAACTTGCTCCTCAGACTTGTTCTGACTGTCACTCTGATCTGACATGATGCAAACACTGACAGCAGACCCTGTGAATAGATATAGATGAGATAGATGGGATGGGCATCACAAAGTACAGAGGTTTTTTGCAAAAGAATGAGTCAAAAACTTAGTTTCAATTTTCCACGGAAAGCATTTCGGATCTACCGATTTGAAAACTCGGTGATACTGAAGCAGCTTTTGGAACCTAAACTAGTGAACTCGGACACACCGAGTCACAGTTCGGTGGCACCAAGACTGCTAGGGTTTCACAAAGTGCTCAACTTGTCGGGGGTTGGGTGCGACATATGCCAAAGGATGGCTTATCATGGTGGGGGCGAGTAGAACGTCGCCGGTGCCTGGAAACGGGATGAGGCGAAGACATGCACGCCGGCGAATCTTACCCAGCTTCAGGGCTCTCCGAGGAGATAACACCCCTACTGCTGCTCTGCAGGGTCTCCGCATGATCACTAAAGCAAAGTGGCTACAATGGTGCTCCTGGAGCTGTATCGGGAGGCAGGAGAGAGCAAGGCTAGTTCTCTCCTCCTTGTGCTATCTGGTCTATCTCTATCAAGGTCCGAACCCTTTGCATGGGTGCCCCGGGGGGTTTATATAGGCCTACCCCCCGGGGGTACAATGGTAATCCGGCTGGGCGCGGGTCCCAGCCGTCTGTCTCTCATACCGCCGTCCTTCCCGCCGGCTTCTGGGGCCCGCCGACTGGTGGGTCCCGCGGACAGGCCTGTCACTGTGCGGCACTCCTGATGACGCAGGTTTGGTCATTGGGTCGTGGCAAAAGTGCCGCCATCTATCGGGCGATCACTGTAGCCATTCCCCATCCTATCTAGTTAATGGCTCGTGGGGCCCTGGAGAGGAGGCGGCCGACTCCAGGGAGGCCGACTCCCACTGGTCCGTCTTCGGGGCGCTCAGGCCGTCTTCGGTCCACCCACTGACAGGCGGCCCCGCGGTCTTTGGACCGTACAGGCCGGCGTCGTGGGCACAGTGCGCTGCGCATTGTGGCTGAGGTCAGGGCAGGCATGGCAATAGTGCGGCGGCTCGCCGGAGATCTTCCGGCGATACGGCTCACTGTAGCCATGCCGGTCCCTCGTAGGCAGGGGGAACGGCCATGCCACGACCGTACCCCACATCGGGCTTCGGGAGGAGTCATGGGCCGACTCTCCATAGTCGGCCTCTCTGGAGGTCGCCAGCTTGGAGTCGGCTTGTCTTGGAGTCGCCATCTGGGACTCGGCTTGTCTTGAAGTCGCCGTCTGGGACTCGGCTTGAGGGGCGCGGCCTGCCCCGATGTCTTGAAAGATCCTGGGACCCGGGTTAGCCTACCCGTGGCCCATTACTCTGACAGTAGTCCCCAAAGCTGGTGAAGCCCCGCGGACACCGCCTTGTGGGGCTTCAACAGTTTCAACCTTCCCCGCGCAGACTCTGGGACTCGGCGGCCATCTTCTCTATGGTCGACTTGTCGAAAGTCGGATCTTTTTTGGCGAGGGGCCGCTGCTTGAAAGTCGCGGCAGGAAATCAGGCGGCGTATATGATACGCTTCCCTGCTGCCATCGAGGCAGTCCTATCGCGTGGCGCCACGTGGAGCAGACAGTCTGCCGGCCCACGCGCGCGACTGGACGGGCCGTCAGGCGGGGCCCGCCACTACCATGCCTCGGCATACGAATGGATCCGTTGCGGTCGTGGACGGTTGGTTTCCCCACGTTGTTACTGCACGCAGTAACTTCGTGGGGTAAATCGTGGGGCGGCGTGGGGCATCATGCGCAGTTAATCCCATGCCCGCCCCCTCGGCTTCTCAGCCCATAGGGCTATAAGTAGGCGGGGGGGGGGGGGGGAGGAGCGGGGCGGCACCGCACGCGCACCCTTCTCCCCCATTCCCCCGCCTCACCTTGCCTTCTCTTCCTCCTGCCCCCGCCGTCGAGCGAGAACACTCCTCACCGCGGCGATGAGCTCTTCCTCCGCCGCGGCCCCCGCCGTGCGCTCCAGCGTATGGGATGGCTCGAAGGTGGAGGAGGAACACATCGAGTTCCTCCGCCAGACACGCCGCCTCCCCAGCGCAGACCTCGTGTGCACCCGCCCCGCGCCGAAGGGGGAGACCCGACCGGTGCCGAAGGAGGGCGAGCGGGTCATCTTCTGCTCGCACCTTATGCGCGGCCTGGGGCTGCCGGCGAGCGGTTTCTTCCGCTCGTTCATGGAGTTCCACAGCCTTCAACCACACCACCTCACTCCGAATACGGTGGTGTTGCTCTCCGCCTTTGCCACTCTATGCGAAGGTTTCCTCGGCGTTCTCCCCACCCTCGAGTTGTGGGGAGAATTCTTCTCTTCTAAGCTCGGCACGCAAGTCACCGGCATTCCGGCTCAGTGCGGCACCTACATCGCGGTGCGGCGCTCGACAGCCGACAACCCCATATCGCTGATAAAGTCGGTGAAGATGTGGTAGCGCTCATACTTCTACGTGAAGAACCTCTCCACCGATGGCGACTAGGTCAATCTGCCGCCCTACAACGCCGCCCCCCTAACCGGAAGGCTCCCCAGCTGGTCTCACTGAGCCAGGTCGCTGACTCCCTCCGGAGCCGTCGCCGTAGCGCAACTCCGAGTCTTGCTGCAGTCGGAGGGACTCGTCGGATCCGACCTTCTGGCCGCCTTCATGGCGCGCCGAGTTCTCCCGCTCCAAGGCCGGCCTCACCTGATCTGTCAGATGAGCGGCCTCCGAGACCCAATCCGGATGAGCACCAAGGAGATGCCCCGCAAGGAGGTGGCGAACTTGGTGAACCATATAGCGCACTGCGAGTTCGGGGAGGACTGGCAGTTCGGCAAGGAGACGTACTCGCGCGACAACCCCCCACCAGTGGTAAGTCGCATTTCCCTATTGTTTTGTCTTCCTTGCAGCCGACTCCGGCTTCTGACTCTTGTTGGTTTCTTCTGGCCAGAACCCCCTCATGGAGCCTGCAGCCGGCGCCACGAGACAGCCCCGCGAGTACGTCCCTGATCGCGCGGACAACGACGTCGACGACCCCGACTTGGGGGCGGCGGCGATGGAAGCCGACGCTGAAGGCGGCGGCGACGGAACCGAAGGCGGCTTCAGGCCCTCGGCCACCTTCGCCGACTGGCCTGATGACGACCCCGACGGGGAAGTCGCCCCGTGCCACCAGCCAAGAGCCGGCCTGGCCAGCCAAGGCGGCACGAAGAGGCGTCACGCCGGGCCGAGTGCGCCCGATAGCAAATTGAAGAAGCCCAAGGGGGCGGCTGCCGCGATCAAACGGGAGGAGGCGGCCGCGAAGGCCAACCGCTTCCGAAGGGAAGTGAGAAGGCCGCCGCTAGTCTCAGCGTAAGTCTTCATGCTCTTTATTTTCTTTCATTGAATCTTGCCCGAGTCTTCTTTTATTCTCCCTCCGTTCTTCTTCAGGGCCCCTCTTTCCCTCGAGAGAGTTGCCGTCCCCTCCGTCATGGGGTCGGCAGAGACGTCCGCCAACACTCGGCGGGCCGATCCCGCCGCCGACCTTCGGGAGGCGACAGAGCGACATGCGCAGGAGAAGCGCGACGAGGAGGAGGCCGACCGCCTGGAGAAGGCGCAGGCTGAGAAGGCGGCCGCCAACGCCCAGAAGAAGCTGGAGGACGCTAAAGCCGCCCTTGCGGCGAAACAGCGTGCCGAGGAGGCCGAGCGTCGCTGATCGGCGATGCTCGTCCCCCCATTGTCGTCTGCGCCGCCGCCTCCGGAGTTCACGGGGCAGACCGGAGAGGCCGGCACCGAGAACCCCCTCGTGGAGGAGGGCGATGAGGCTTCTAGCTCGGACACCCTCGTGCCGCCACCGCCGCCTCCGCCACCGTCTGGGAGACTGCACGGCAAACAGCCGGTGGGTCAGTCGGAGCCGCCGACTGCGGACGAGGCTGAGGTGCAGCTGCTTCTTCAGGTCGTCAAGCCGGTGCGCCGTCGTCTTCAGAGGGCGACCTCGGGAAACCGGCACCGCTAGCTCGGTGATCGTGGACGTCGAGGCCTCCAGCGCCGCGCCCACCGGCTGGTTGCGCGGAGGCGGCACCGGACCGCCGAACCAAGCGCTCCTGGACGTCCAGGCGAAGCTACGCGCCGAAAGCGACGCCCTTCAAGTTTGCACCAGGGCGCATCTGGCCGCGCGGACATCCGTCCGAGTACGTTTCCCTCTTCTTTTTTATTTTTGTTTTTCTCTGTGGGGGCGCGTCAGTGCACCCACTGGGTGTAGTCCCCGAGTTCCGGGCCAGCTGCTGAGCAGGCGGTTCGGAACTCCCTCTGGCGAGTTCCGAATACTGACTTTGTCTCTATTTGATTTCTTGCAGGAGTATCATAACCTCCGCGCCACTGCCTTCAACCGTAATGTTGAGGAGTTGAACAAGCGGACCGCCGACTTGGCAGAAAGCCGGGGTAAGCTCTTTTTTCTTCCTTTTTCGCGGGGGCGCGCTGGCGCACCCGCGGGCTGTAGTCCCCGAGATTCGGGCCCACTGCTAAGCAGTCGGGTCGGATCTTCCCGGCGATCTACTTTACTGGCGACTTACTTGTCTCTTCTTTCGTTCTTCATGTGCCAACGCCGCTCTTCAGGAGCAGCTGGGCGAGGCCAATACCGCCCGTCGTGTCAAGGAGGAGGAGTGCGGCAAGCTCGCCAAAGAGCGTGACCTGCTGGCGGCGCAGCTGGCCGAGCAGAAGGAGCTGCTCAAGAAGGCACAGGACGAGGCCAAGACGCGGGACGCCGCTCTCATGGCCGAGTTCGAGAGCGAGCGCTCCGCCTGGACCGACAGGGAGGCGATGCTGACCTCCGGCTACCACGACATCGAGGACATCGTCGATGGTAAGTTTTTTTCGTTTCTTCAGGCTTCCGACTATGCGTCCGGCCGACTTCTGATTTTTCGACTTGCTTCTTTTTTGTCTTGGCAGACTTCTTTCCTGGTCACTCACAGGCAGTCCCTCTGGCCATCGAGGCTGCCCGAGAGGCGCAAAGGGCAAAAGGTGAGGAGGTCGCCACTAATGCCCCCGAACCATCGACGAGCAGCTTCTGAGCATTGAAGCCCGTCTTCGTCCGGCTCACTGGCTGCTGCGCCGGCTTCAGCGTGCCGGCGCCTAGGCGGTTGCCGCCCTGTGGCCAGACATGCCAGCTCTGCGCACCGCCAGTCGGACCGCCGACTGGCTGGAAGTCGTCGCCGACCGTCTTGAAGCTTGGAAGGGCTCCTCGGCCCGGGCCGGGGCACGTCGGGCCTTGGAGTTCGTCAAGGCATGGTATTCGGGGCTGGACCTGGACCGTCTGGCCGTGTTCCGGTCAGAAGCCCAGGCCGAGCTGGAGGCCGTGGAGGGCGCCATTGTCGAGTGCGCGGCGGCCATTGCCGAGTACACGGACACTAGTGTCTTCGTGCCCGAGCGAGCTGAAGGTGGTGAGGAAGTGCCGCCAGACTGGTTCGGGATGAACCCGGAGTATAGCGAAGACTCGGCGGAGGTGATCGACTCCAGCGCCGAGGAGGAGGACGAGGCGGAGGACGGAGGCGAGGCAGAGGTGCCAGATGACGGAGCAGGCGGCCAGCCTCAGCTCGATCGCGCCTCCAGCAACGAGCCGCGTGGAGACAAGGCGACTGCCGCCGGAGGCGACCATACCGAGACCGCCCAGCCGACCGCCCCGGCGCCTGACACCGCCGTCTCCTCCGATCCTCCGGCCCCAGATGCCGTCTCCTAGGCTGGTTTTCCGCCTCTGTTTATCTGTCTTTAGTAATCTTTTGAAAACTTGTTAGGTTCGAACAGTTCCACCCGCGGGGTGTATCTTGAACTTCTATTCAAAAATTCGGCCGAGGGCCTATGTAAATATTTATCCGATTTCCGCCTTTCCTTGCTTATTGCTCTTTAGGCTTTTTCCTTTGCCGCCTTCCTTTAGTTGCTGCCTTGCCAGCTGGACAGCCGCTCTGCGGACTGTCGCTGGGTCAAGTGCTTGGCTACTTCGGGAAGGCAAGTACTTGGCCGTTTAGAGTTTCTTTAGCAAGTCGGCTAGAAAGCGACAGGTCGACTATCCAAGAGTCGGCCGTCTTTCATAGAGGCTAAGACGGCGAGCCGACTACTCATGAGTCGGCTCTGCAGAGAGAGGCTGGGAGCCGGCTTGAGCTATGCATACGCTTTAGGTCCTTAGCCATTTTTTCGTGTGTGCGCTCGTTCTTGCTTGTTCTCCGCCTACCAACAGTCGCTCTGCGAGCTGCAGCTTTCGACGGGAGACGGCTTGAGCGCAACACACTACTTGTCCGACTGCAGGAAGCATTTCATAGCGCAAGACGGCAAGTCCCCGGGCCGACTAGTCGGACCCGGTGCCAAACGGTATGATAAAAAGAATAGCATATTCGGAAGCGTGATTCTTATCATACAGATAACAAAAAGGCAGTCCCCGAGCTCGTCTCGGGGGGGCCAAGGTCTTAGTACTTTAATACAAAGGGGGGTAGTGCGATACATACTGCATCAACTGTAAAATCTTCGAAGAAGATTTGCGTTCCACGGGCGCTCTGTTTCTTTGCCGGAGTCGTCCCTCTTGCGCGCTCGAGGCTTCTGAGCGTCGATTAGGTAGTAGGAGCCGTTGCCCAGCACCTTGCTGATGATGAAGGGACCTTCCCAAGGTGCCGACAACTTGTGCTGGCCGGCTGTTCTCTGAATCAGCCGGAGCACAAGGTCGCCCTCTTGAAACAATCTCGGCTTGACCTTTCGGTTGTAGTATCGGCGCAGACTCTGCTGGTAGATGCCGGACCGGCTGAGTGCTAACAGCCGGCCCTCTTCCAGCAGGTCGACGCCGTCTTGGCGTGCTTCTTCAGCTTCCTCTTCGGTGTACATGGTGACTCGTGGAGAGTCGAACTCTATATCCGTTGGGATGACGGCTTCGGCACCGTAGACGAGGAAGAAAGGCGTGAAGCCAGTTGACTTGTTTGGAGTCGTGCGCAGACTCCAGAGGACGGCTGGTAGCTCCTCAACCCAACAGCCGGCCGAACGCTCGAGTGGTTTGACCAGTCGAGGCTTGATGCCGGACAGGATGAGGCCGTTTGCTCGTTCCACCTGGCCGTTTGACTGCGGATGGGCAACGGACGCTAAGTCCAGTCGGATGCCCTGCGTCGCGCAGAAACGGGCCAGGGCGCCTTTGGCAAAGTTTGTGCCATTGTCGGTGATGATGCTGTGCGGTATGCCATACCGCACTGTGATGTCGGCGATGAAAGTCACTGCAGTCGGCCCGTTCAACTTCTTGATGGGCTTTGCTTCTATCCACTTGGTGAACTTGTCCACCGCGACAAGCAGATGAGTTAGGCCGCCTCGGGCCGTCTTGAATGGTCCCACCATGTCCAGGCCCCAAACTGCGAAGGGCTAGGCGATGGGAATTGTCTTCAGCGCGGAAGCCGGCTGAAGTGGCTTGGAGCGGAACTTCTGGCACCCCTTGGATTTTTGGACTAACTCTTTAGCCTCTTCCAAGGCAGTCGGCCAAAAGAAACCGTGCTGAAAGGCTTTGGCGACGAGTGCCCTTGAAGCCGCATGGTGGTCGCACTCGCCCTGATGAATGTCTTTGAGAATTCCTTGGCCTTGTTCTGGCTCTATGCAGCGCTGGTAGACACCAGTAACACTGCGCCTGACTAGCTCTTTGTTGACTATGGTGTATGCTGCCGCCCAGCGTTGCACTTGCCGAGCCAGGATCTCATCGGTCGACAGCTCTCTGTTCACTAGAAACTTGAGGATGGGCTGTGCCCATGAGGGTGCTGCTATTTCTTCAATTGCTACTACACCGACTTGGACAAGGGTGGCTGGGCTGGGAGGCGGCGGGCTGGAGTCCGCGGCCGCTTGCTGGATTGACAGAGTCCCTGGGCCGACTGGCGCAGTCCCCGGGCCGGGCTCTGAAGTCCCCGGGCCGACTGGCGCAGTTCCCGGGCCGAGCTCTGAAGTCCTCGGGCCGGCTTCGACTGTGGTTTTCTTGGGGCCGTCTGTTGGGGCTCTGGAGTCGGATCCGACATCTTCTGGAGGAGCCGGCACAAAGATGGAGTCTGACTCTGGTGAAGGCTTGATAGACGGCTTGAGGAGGCGCTGAAGAGCAACGCCGGAAGGTATTGCTTGGCGGGTGGAGCCGACTCGTGCCAAGGCATCTGCTTGATCATTGTCATTTCTTGGCACGTGAAGGAATTCGCACCCCTCGAAGTATCCGTTGAGTTGCTGCACCAGGAAGCGGTAGCTCGCCATGTTTGCGTCTTTGGCGTCCCAGTCGCCGGATGATTGCTGAACCACCAAGTCGGAGTCGCCATAGCACAGGATCCGGCGAATGCCGAGTTCTTTGGCAAGCCGGAGCCCATGAATGAGCGCCTCATATTCGGCGACGTTGTTGGAGGCGGCGAAGTGGATCTGCAGCACATACTTGAGCTTGTCGCCTTTAGGGGAGGTGAGGACGACGCCGGCTCCCAGGCCGGTGCGCATCTTGGAGCCGTCGAAATGCATCCGCCAATGGGTGGAGTCAGGCACTGGCGGCAGGTACTGGGTCTCGGCCCAGTCGACGAGGAAGTCGGCCAGCGCTTGCAACTTGATGGCGGTGCGGGGCTGGTAGTAGATGGTGTAAGGAGCCAGATCTATAGCCCATTTGGCTACTCGGCCGGAGGCGTCTCGGCTTCCAATGATCTCGGCCAGTGGAGCGGTGCAAACCACAGTGATTGGATGTTCTTGAAAGTAAGGCTTCAGCTTCTTGGCGGCAAAATGCACACCGTAGCACATCTTCTGGTAGTGAGGGTAGTTCTGCTTGGAGGTCGACAGTACCTCGCTCAGGTAATATACCGGTCTCTGGACAGGGAGCGCCTTGCCTTCCTCCTTGCGCTCGACTACGATGACTGTGCTGACTACTCGGCTGGTGGCGGCGATGTACAAGAGCATGGGCTCTTTGGGAGTCGGAGCCGCCAACACAGGGGGAGTAGTCAACATCTTCTTCAGTTGGAGAAATGCTTCATCCGCCTTGTGGTTCCACTCAAAAAGGTGGTCTTCTTCATCAATTGATACAAGGGCAGAGCTTTCTCGCCCAGCCGACTGATGAATCGGCTGATGGATGCCAAACAACCGGTGAACTTCTGCACATCTAACAGTCGGCTGGGTACCTCCATCCTCTCGATGGCCTTGATCTTCACGGGGTTGCACTCTATGCCGCGTTCGGAGACCAGAAAGCCAAGGAGTTGGCCGGCTGGTACTCCGAAAACGCACTTCTCAGGGTTGAGCTTGATCTGGAATCGGCGCAGGTTCTCAAAGGTCTCCTTGAGGTCTTCCAGCAGCGTCCAATGCTTCTCCGTCTTCACCACCACATCATCCACATAGACATGGGCATTCCTGCCGAGTTGCTTGAGGAGGCACTTCTGCATGCAACGCTGAAAGGTGGCGCCGGCATTCCTCAAGCCGAACGTCATTGTCAGGTAGCAGAAGGCTCTGAATGGTGTGATGAAGGCGGTCTTCAGTCTGTCTACCGGGTTCAGCTTGATCTGGTGATATCCCGAATATGCATCTAAGAAACTCAGCAGCTCGCATCCGGCTGTGGAGTCTATCACCTTATCGATTCTTGGCAGGGCAAACGGATCCTTTAGGCAGGCTTTGTTGAGGCTTGTGTAGTCAATACACATCCGCCACTGCTTGTTTTTCTTCAGTACCAAAACCAGGTTTGCCAGCCATTCTGGAAAAAACACTTCCATGATGAAACCGGCTGCAAGAAGCCGAGCTATCTCTTCTCCAACGACTCTTCTCTTCTCTTCTGACAGGCGGCGCAAGGGCTGCCTGACGGGTTTCACATCTGGCCTGACGTGTAGCTTGTGCTCGGCGAATTCTGTCGGGACACCAGGCATGTCCTTGGGGGACGATGCGAAGATGTTGCGATTCTCACGGAGGAAATCGACAAGCTCGCCTTCCTATTTGCTGTCAAGGCCCGTGCCTACGACAGTGTATCTCTCTGGGTGCTCCGGGTCCAAGGGTATCTTCTTGGTCTCTTTGGCCGGCTTGAATGATCCTTCTGCTTCCGACTCCTTGGGGTCGGGCGATAACTCAGGCTGCTTTCCTGCCATCGCCACGACCCGGTCAAGGAACCGCCTCTCAGACGCGATCACCAGGGACTCGGCCAGCCGGCTGCTCTCGGCCGCGCAGGCGGACGACTTCCTGTAGTCGCCGGCTACGGTCAGAATTCCCTTGGAACTCGGCATCTTCATCTTGAGGTAGGCGTAGTGAGGAACCGCCATGAACTTGGCCAAGGCAGGTCGGCCAAGCAGTGCATGGTATGGGCTTTCCAGGTCCACTACTTCAAACCAGACCGGCTCTCGGCGGAAATGATCTTTGTCTCCGAAGAGGACGTCTATCAGGATCTTGCCAATCGGTGAATAGGAAAGGCCGGGTACAATACCATGGAACACAGTCCAGCTGCTCTGTAGCTGTCTTCGCTTGATTCCTAGCTTCTTCATGGTGTCCTTGTACAGGATGTTGATGCTACTTCCTCCGTCTATCAGCACTCGCGAGAAGCGGGCGGCCCGCCTATCAGTGGCCAAGGTGGCACCTAGGACCAGGGCATAAGAGCCCGAACTCGGCATCACCTCTGGGTGATCCGCTCTACTCCAACTGATAGGCCTCTCGGACCAATGCATGAACTCTGGAGTGCTTGACGCGACCGCATTCACTTCTTGCTGCTGTTGGCGCCTGCTGCACCGGTCATCTGCTACACTGGTGAACACCACATAGGCTCCGTGCTCATCTGGGAACTCGTCTTGCACTGCGCCGACTGGCCGAGCCGCCGACTGCTAGGGCGGCGGTGGAGGCGGCGGCCCAGCAGGCGGTGGAGGAATGAGGCCGTCTTCCTTGGCGATTCTAGTGAGCCAGTGGCACTTTCGGGTGGTATGGTTTGACGGCTTCGTGCCGCTGTGGAACTTGCAGGGACCATCCAAAGTCTGCTCATAGGAAAAGGCCGGTAACCAATTGGACTTGCCGCCTTTCTGCCGTTTGGCCGGAGGCTGCCCCTCCGGCTGTTGATCTTCAACTGTCGCAACCTGCCGACTGTTGGTAGTCGGCGGTTGGGCCTTGCGCTTGTTGTCGTTCTGTTGTTGGCGCCGACTGGTGTCTCCGGCTGGAGTTCTGGGAGCCTGAGGAGCCACCTTGCCAGCCGCATTGACTTGAATCTCCGTCTTCATGGACGAGTCGGCCGTGGCGTACTTGTCTGCTATGACTAGCAGTTCGTCGAGGGTCTCTGGCTCGTCGCAGAGGAGCCTATGCTTGAGGATGGTGCCCTCTCGGCACCCGGCAGTGAAGTACTCGATAGCCTGGACCTCGTGCACGCCCTCGCAGGAGTTCCGAAGCTCACCCCAGCACGTGAGGTAGTCGTGTGTTGATTCATCAGGGCCTTGCACGCACAAGGAAAGCTAGCACGGATTGGGAAGTCGCTCGTACGTGCTCGTGAAGTTGCGGATGAAGGCTTCGGTGAAGTTGACCCAGCTGTTGATGCTGCGGGGCTTCAGACTGTTCAACCATGTCCGGGCCGTGCCCTGGAGCATGAGGGGAACGTACTTCACAGCAACCCGCTTGTTGCCGTTCACTATGCTGACGGCTGTGGAGTAGTCTATCAGCCAGTCCTTCGGCTTCACGGAGCCGGTGTACTTGGGTGTGTCTCGGGGGAGCGTGAATCCTTTGGGGAAGGGCTCGTCTCTGATGCGGGGCCCGAAGCAAGGCGGACCCAGCTCGTCTTCTTCTTCCAGCGCCAGGGATTGGTGGAGTCGGTCGATTTGGTGGCGGGCGTTGTTCTCTCCAACTCCTCGGCGGCCGAGGCGGCCTCCGAGAGTCGGATGCTCAACAGGCGGCGGGGAAACTCGCCGTTCTCTTCTGGGTGGGGGAGGCAGGTAGTCGTCACGCTGCTCCACTGCTCTCGGCCGGCCGTCTTGGTCGCGCTCAATGGTGAGGCGAGTCCGACCGTGACTGGCGGCCGGCTCCTTTCTTTCCTTCCGCGGACTCCGCCAGTCGGCGTCCGGGAAGTCGCAACTTGATCTCGGCAGGGAGGCAAGTCGTCATTTGGTTGCTGCAGCGCGTCCGCGTGGCCGCCGGCCGCGTTCTGCGCAGCAACCGCGTCGAGGAGCTGCTGGACTCGCTCCGTCATCAAACGGCGCTCTTCGCCCTCGAAGTTCTTCAGGTCGTCAGTCGCCTCTTGGGCAGTGCGGATGTTCTCCGCAGGGGTGGCGTATACGGGGTGTTTTGCCCCGAACAAGTCGGCGATGGCTGCGCCGCGCTGCCGGACCGCGCCTAGACGGCTCGGCCCAGTTAGAGCCGACGAGCCGCCCACAGCGCGATCCATCTCGCGTTGGTATGCTTCTGACAGGCGCCTCATGCTCGCCAGCTTCTTGCCGCCTTCGATGATCTGAAGGCATCGTGTCTCCAGCGTCTCGGCGTCTGCGTCCTCTAGAATGGGCGCCGTCAGGTCTTGCAGGGCCGCAGCAAGCGGGTCCTGAGCTTCTTCATCGGAGCGCTCGTCGTGACTGATGAGGAGCACCTCCGTGACGGCGCTTCCGCCGCTCTCCTCGTACGGAAGCGGCTCGTCGTAGACCACCACGTTGGTGGGGAAAGTGTCAAGCGAGACGGCGTCGGAGTCGACCAGCATCGGGTCGGTGGAGCCTACGGACTCCAAGTCCACGGCAGGCTCACCGGTGACGTGGAGTTGGTCGAGGAGGCCCGCGAGGAGACTCTCGGGGCCACCCGTGCCTGCGTCAGATGCAGGCTCGTCGGAGAGGCGCACCTCGCCGACAAGTTCAGCGAGGCTGCTCGCTGCGCAGGCGGCCTCAGCGCCACGCAGCGCGTCGATGCAGACGCCATCTAGCGAGCCTGGCTGGCTGCGCTCACCAGGAAGGAAGAGGGTTCCCGTCCAGAACAGATCTCCGGACGATGGTGCACCTCGCCCCACGGTGGGTGCCAAATGTCGGGGGTTGGGTGCGACATATGCCAAAGGATGGCTTATCATGGTGGGGTTGAGTAGAACGTCGCCGGTGCCTAGAAACGGGATGAGGCGAAGATATGCACGCCGGCGAATCTTACCCAGCTTCAGGGCTCTCCGAGGAGATAACATCCCTACTGCTGCTCTGCGGGGTCTCCGCATGATCACTAAAGCAAAGTGGCTACAATGGTGCTCCTGGAGCTGTATCGGGAGGCAAGAGAGAGCAAGGCTAGTTCTCTCCTCCTTGTGCTATCTGGTCTATCTCTATCAAGGTCCGAACCCTTTGCATGGGTGCCCCGGGGGGTTTATATAGGCCTACCCCCCGGGGGTACAATGGTAATCCGGCTGGGCGCGGGTCCCAGCCGTCTGTCTCTCATACCGCCGTCCTTCCTGCCGGCTTCTGGGGCCCGCCGACTGGTGGGTCCCGCGGACAGGCCTGTCACTGTGCGGCACTCCTGATGACGCAGGTTTGGTCATTGGGTCGTGGCAACAGTGCCGCCGTCTATCGGGCGATCACTGTCACCATTCCCCACCTATCTGGTTAATGGCTCGTGGGGCCCTGGAGAGGAGGCGGCCGACTCCAGGGAGGCCGACTCCCACTGGTCCGTCTTCGGGGCGCTCAGGCCGTCTTCGGTCCACGCACTGACAGGCGGCCCCGCGGTCTTTGGACCGTACAGGCCGGCGTCGTGGACACAGTGCGCTGCGCACTATGGCTGAGGTCAGGGCAGGCATGGCAACAGCGTCGCGCCTCGCCGGAGATCTTCCGGCGATACGGCTCACAGTAGCCATGCCGGTCCCTCGTAGGCAGGGGGAACGGCCACGCCGCGACCGTACCCCGCATCGGGCTTCGGGAGGAGTCATGGGCCGACTCTCCATAGTTGGCCTCTCTGGAGGTCGCCAGCTTGGAGTCGGCTTGTCTTGGAGTCGCCATCTGGGACTCGGCTTGTCTTGAAGTCGCTGTCTGGGACTCGGCTTGAGGGGCGCGGCCTGCCCCGATGTCTTGAAAGATCCTTGGACCCGGGTTAGCCTACCCGTGGCCCATTACTCCGACACAACTCAGTCACACCGACTTGCAATTCTTGGTCAGACCGAGAATCACATGTGCAATGGCCTTAGCCAAATTGGTGGAACTGATTTCTACGACTCGGTTGGTCCGAGATGATTTCAGCGGAAACCTAACCCTAAATTTTCAATCCACAACTAAACTACGGAGTGATTTCGCTGGATAGGGTGATCTCAATCGTGGCAAGATACATGGCAAAACAATGTGCTAGGAATCAGAGTGACATTAGCACAAGGATCAAGTCCATACCCTAAGTGCGGCGATGGACCTCGAGAGTTGTTACACTCGGTCACACTGACAGGTCAGGCTATATATATCCCCGGGCCAAAATTTGGAAATTTCTCCGAAGCCCTTCGCCTGCGCTCAGCCTTCTCTGCCTCCCTGGGTCTCCGGATCGTCCCACTCGTCGCCAGCTGCCTCCCGCCGCTGGTCTCCGCCGCCGTCAATGGGAATCGTCTCCGCCGTTGTCGCCGTAGTAGGTCCATCGCCGCACTTAGGGTATGGACTTGATCCTTGTGCTAATGTCACTCTGATTCCTAGCACATTGTTTTGCCATGTATCTTGCCACGATTGAGATCACCCTATCCAGCGAAATCACTCTGTAGTTTAGTTGTGGATTGAAAATTTAGGGTTAGGTTTCCGCCAAAATCATCTCGGACCAACCGAGTTGTAGAAATCGGTTCCACCAATTTGGCTAAGGCCATTGCACATGTGATTCTCGGTCTGACAAGAATTGCAAGTCGGTGTGACCGAGTTGAGCACTTTGTGAAACCCTAGCAGTCTCGGTGCCACCGAACTATGACTCGGTGTGACCGAGTTCACTAGTTTAGGTTCCAAAAGCTGCTTCGGTATCACCGAGTTTTCAAATCGGTAGATCCGAAATGCTTTCTGTGGAAAATTGAAACTAAGTTTTTGACTCGTTCTTTTGCAAAAACCTCTGTACTTTGTGATGCCCATCCCATCTATCTCATCTATATCTATTCACAGGGTCTACTGTCAGTGTTTGCATCATGTCAGATCAGAGTGATAGTCAGAACAAGTCTGAGGAGCAAGTTCACATGAGTGAGGGAACTAGTCCCTCTAGCAGCTATGATGATGGTAGCAGGAGCACACCCAGTAACTTGCCTAAGGCAGCCACCAGGGCCAGAAAGAAGAGAACCTCAGATTCTGAGGATAAGGACTATGTGGCTGTTGAGGATGAGGCCACCTCAAAGAAGAAGGTGCTGAAAAAGGGATATGGCACAGCTGCTGCCACTAAGCCAGGAATGCAAAAGAAGGCACCTGCAAGAAGGATTCCCACCTCCAAACCTAGGAAGGTTGCCACTGGTGAAACCATGAAGTTCACCATTGAGTATGAAGATGAAGCTGCTAGCCAAGACAAGAAGAAGAAGAGAGTCAGAACCACCACTGCCAAAGTACTTAGCAAGCCCTCTATGAGGAGAGACTCTAAAGAAGAAGAGGAAGAGGTTGCTGCACCAGCACCTAAAGCTCAAAAGCTTGTGGGAGATGCTATAAGGTCAGGGGCTGCTCCATCAAAGCCCAAAGAAGCTCCCAAGGCAGCTGCTCCAAAATCCAAAGCTGCACGCAAGAGGAATACAAGGAATATTCCTGCTGGAGAGAAGAACAAGGCCCCAGTGCCTGAAGCTGCTATTGAAGAAGAAGATGATGAGTCACATGTCTTGAGGAAGTTGAAGCCCAAAATTCCAGATCACAATGATGCTCATCCAGTAGCTGAGGACATGAAGCTCAGGAAGGATGCAGGGCTCAGACAGTGGAGAATGACTGATCCCTATGCAGTCAGGAGGAGAACTGCTGTGGACTACAGGTTCCATACAAAGGAATAGCAGGACTTCTATGAGACAGTGCTACTTGACAAGAAGCCTATAGTCTGTGATATGAGATGGGTGGAGTGTAAGTACATCAGGGAAAATGAAGAACACTATCCTGGAATCTATGATAGTTTCAAGTCTTGTGGAGTAGAGGACTTTGTTGGGCAGAAGCTCACAAAGTGGAATGATGAGCTCATTATGCAGTTCTACTCCACAGCTTATTTCTACCCATATAGAAGGATTGTCTGGATGTCTGAAGGTACTAGGTACCAATCAACAGTTGAAGAATGGGCAAAATTGATCAATGCTACTAAGGAGAATGAGGATGACTTGGATGTCTATGCCAAGAAAAAGAAGGATCACAACTCCATGGCACATATGTACAGAGAGATCCCAGATGCTGCTATTGAGACACACAAATTTGGATCAGTACATTACCTTCTGTCAGGTTTGCCAACAATCAACTGGATCCTCAGGCAAACTCTTTTGCCAAAGTCAGGTGATCACAAGATGATCAGAGGCCATGCAATTAACCTTCTTCACATATTTGATGTGCCTCAAAAGTTCAAAGTCATGAGCCTAATTGTGGAAACTATCAAGAGGACAGCTGCTGATCAGAAGAGAAGTTGTGGGTATGCCCCACAGATCTAGGAGCTAATCAACTCCAAGATGGGCACTGGCACATATCTCTTGGACAAGGATCACATGCCCATCTACCCAGACTTTGAGGACAACACTATGGTGATGGATGAGAATGAACCATCCTTTGTGCAAGCACAAGAAAAGAAGGAGAAGGCAAGGACTGAAAAGGCTGCAAAGATGCCAACTATTGATGAGGCATCTCAGTATTTCCAGAAGAGCAAGCAAGATCAACTTGGCTACTTGATTGCCTCCACTCCGAGGATTGAGAAGGGATTGGCCACCCTGACTCAAAACCAGGAGAGCTTGGAGAGGATCATGGAGCAGAAGTTCTATGATTTAGATGTGAAGGTCACCGAGATACAGCCAGTTGTTGAGAAACTTCAGGATGAAGTGCTGGAGAAGAAGGGAAAGTCTACCACTGATGCTTTTGCTAGAGTGCCCAGGAGTCAGAGATCTGCTGCAGTGCCAGTTATAGACAGCAGAGCCACATCATCTGCACCAGCTACAGCTTTAGTGCATCCAGCTCCAGCACCCACTCCACCAGCTCCATCTCCATCTACTGATGCCTTCGTCCTTGGAGTTTTATCTACACCACCACCTGAAGACCAAGCCTGAGAGTCGATCTAGCACTATGCATTTTTTATGAACTTTTTGGTAACTTGTTGCCAAAGGGGGAGAAAATGTATAGATCATAGGCTTCGAGAGAGAGTGTTGCTTTTGTTCTCTCTTGTTTTGCTTTTTGGTGGTTGAACTTTGTTATTTGCTTGTTTGAGATACTCCATGCTTGTGTGAGATACTTGGATGATCATGTGTTTGATCATATGCTATGTCGGTGTCAAAACCAGCGGATCTCGGGTAGGGGGCCCCGAACTATGCGTCTAGGCGGATGGTAACAGGAGACAAGGGACACGATGTTTTTACCCAGGTTCGGGCCCTCTCGATGGAGGTAAAACCCTACTCTTGCTTGATTAATAGTGATGGTATGGGTAGTACAAGAGTATATCTACCACGATATCAAAGAGGCTAAACCCTAGAAGCTAGCCTATGGTATGATTGTTGTTCCTCCTACGGACTAAAACCCTCCGTTTTATATAGGCACCGAAGAGGGTTAGGGTTACACAGAGTCGGTTACAATGGTAGGAGATCTATATATCCGTATCGCCAAGCTTGCCTTCCACCCCAACGAAAGTCACATCCGGACATGGGACGAAGTCTTCAATCTTGTATCTTCATAGTCCAGGAGTCCGGCCAAAGGCTATAGTCCGGCCATCCGGACACCCCCTAATCCAGGACTCCCTCATGCTACCTTAATGCTTGTTGGATGACATTATCCTTTTATATCTCTATATGGTCATTCACTTTGCTTGGTGATGAGTGCATGTATTTAATTATTATCATTTTGAGCGCTCCACCAAGATGTATGTGACATGGAAGAGTAACCCATGATCCTAACTCTTTGTCATTTGCAATCCAAAGCAAATCTTAAACTATGCACAAATTTAGGGGGAGCTCTTGCTTTTCACATACTTCTCAAAGCGACAATGTTTTTCACTCTTATTATCATGTGTCGAAGCTTTCTTTTCATCAATTACCAAAAAGGGGGAGATTGAAAGTGCAACTATCCCTAGGTGGTTTTGGTAATTCCTAACAACATATAGCTCATTGAGCTAATGCTATTTCAAGATAAATATTTCAGGAAAGCTCAATGATTGGCATGACATGGATGAGAAAAGTGGACCCCTCAAAATGTTAATGACAAAAGGATTGGCTCAAGCTCAAAGCTCAAGACTCTACATTTTCTATTTTAGTGATCCAAGATCACATTGAGTCTATAGGAAAAGCCAATACTATCAAGGAGGGATGAGGTGTTGCTTAATGAGTCTCTTGCTCAAAATGCTTAGTGATATGCTCCAAAACCCTCAATTACTTTCTCACATCCACATATGACCTAAACCAAAAGTCAAACTCGGCCCCACTGATTCTTCCTATCCGGCGCCACCGAGTTCAGATGTCATAGCCACTGCCACAAACCCTAGGCAAATCGGTCTCACTGATAGGGATCTCGGTCTCACTGAGATGGGATTGTAATCTCTCTGTTTCCATTCGTAATGTTTCGGTCCCACCGAGATGAGCGATCGGTCCCACCGATATTGCAATGTAAACTCTCTGTTTCCCTTTCATAAAATTTTGGTCGCACCGAAATGAGCGAATCAGTCCCACCGAGTTTACCTGACCAACTCTCTGATTAGCTTATTACCAAAATCGGTCTCACCGAGTTTGTGTAATAGGACTCACCGAGATTACGTTATGCCCTAAACCTAACCATATCGGTCCTACCGAGTTTCATGTCGGTCCCACCGAAAATCTTAACGGTCACTAGATTTGCTGAATCGGTCCGACCGAGTTTATCAATTCGGTCCCACCGAGATTGGCAAGTTGTGTGTAACGGTTAGATTTTGTGTGGAGGCTATATATATCCCTCCACCTCCTCTTCATTCATGGAGAGAGCCATCAGAACGAACCTACACTTCCAACCTACATTTTCTGAGAGAGAACCACCTACTCATGTGTTGAGACCAAGATATTCCATTCCTACCATATGAATCTTGGTCTCTAGCCTTCCCCAAGTTGCTTTCCACTCAAATCTTCTTTCCACCAAATCCAAATCCTGTGAGAGAGAGTTGAGTGTTGGGGAGACTATAATTTGAAGCACAAGAGCAAGGAGTTCATCATCAACACACCATTTCTTACTTCTTGGAGAGTGGTGTCTCCTCGATTGGCTAGGTGTCACTTGGGAGCCTCCGACAAGATTGTGGAGTTGAACCAAGGAGTTTGTAAGGGCAAGGAGATCGCCTACTTCGTGAAGATCTACCGCTAGTGAGGCAAGTCCTTCGTGGGCGATGGCCATGGTGCAATAGACAAGGTTGCTTCTTCATGGACCCTTCGTGGGTGGAGCCCTCCGTGGACTCACGCAACCATTACCCTTCGTGGGTTGAAGTCTCCATCAACGTGGATGTACGATAGCACCACCTATCGGAACCACGACAAAAACATCCGTGTCTCCTATTGCGTTTGCACTCTCCAAACCCTTCCCTTTACATTCTTGCAAGTTGCATGCTTTACTTTCCGCTGCTCATATACTCTTTGCATGCTTGCTTGAATTGTGTTGAGATTGCTTGACTTGTCCAAAGTTGCTAAAATCTGCCAAGAACTAAAATTAGGAAAAGGATATGTTTTTATTTGGTCAAGTAGGCTAATCACCCCCTCTAGACATACTTTCGATCCTACAGCGCGCCACCTCGAGCGTGCCCCTTCGGCGCGGGGCTGCTCCAGGCGACATTACCAGGGGCCGCGCTAGAGTGCTGGCCCCTGGCCAACAGGACTAGAGGCCGACTGAAGAAGGCGGGAACATGAGGCAGCCGGGCGGCACTTCTGGTGCGAATATCCCGGAAGCCTACGTCCCCGTCGCGATGGATCCAAAGCACGTGCGGGGAGAGGGCCCTAGCCGATCCCCCACGCCATGCTGGCCGCTGGATATACACGAGGCCGAGCTCTCCTTCGAGCTACCACCAAGCCCTGCCAATATTTCCAACGGCGACAGCCTTTGGGTACAGCTAACACCCCAGGAGCATGCTTACGCTGACCATGGATCGCAGGTGAACCTGGGTGTGGCTGGCACCAAGACTGTCAGGACGACGGATCCCCCGTAGGAGCACGAAGGACATTGGGAGCAACGCGGGGGAAGCCCGGCGGCAGGGCCCTCCTCGCGCCGCATGGAGCAGGGCCCTACCTGGAGGTAGGTTCCCCACCGGGGAAGGTTCCATTGAGCCCTTCTCCCTGGTGTGTGTGGGGGGGTGCTACGGTCGCCGAGGACGACGCCAGCGTCCCCCTGGCCCCTTGTTCTTGTCCTGGTTTTCGGTCTCCCTAATGGTGGTCAGGGGTGGCACTCGGCGGGGTCCTCGTCGGGCGACATGAAGCAAGGCTCTGGCCTATGAAGGTCTCCGCTCGTGACACTCTCACGTAATAATGAGTGGGGCTGTACATGCCCCGGAGTCTCCTGAGTGCGGCCCTGAGGCCTCATGGGGGCTCCTGCCCACGTCCTAGTGGAAGCACCATGCTCTGCGCTGGCCGTCGACACTGTCCCCAATGACTATGCCCAGGCAGTGGAAGCACTTAGCTCCATGCTGGTGAGAAGACTGAAGACTGAAGATTGAATACTAGCTAGGCGCCGGATGCGGTCGTCTGCTTTTTGCCTCCTTTTGTACTTGCTTGCCGACTTTTTGAATCAGTTTGTTTTTCATGCGTTTATAAAAATGGGGGGGGGGGTTTCTCGTTGATGCCGCTCTCTTGCCTTCAGTTCTTGCATTCTTTCTGGAGCTCGTGACTGCTACTCTGCCCTCAAGCGCCTCATGAGCGGGGGCTGGGTACGGTGTACGCGCTGGTGTCGATCGTTCCCCAGGGGGCTCGAGTGTGTGGCCGCCTCGCGCGCCCACCTCGTCACAGTCTAGTGATTGGTTTTCACGAGGCACTCTACGGTAGGCCGGTAGGCCCCTCGAGAGGCACAGAACCTCGCGAGCCCGCAGCAAGCTTGCCTTAGGAGAAGGAGCGCAGCCGCGACATTAGGCCTCACTCAAGACCCACGAAACCCAAGATAATTCATAAACAACCACCTTGCTCCTCGACCGTAGCCCTGCGGGGCCCCACTCCGGGTGCCACTTCAAAAAATTTAATGGTCTTACACATCATAAGGGGCACCCCCTTTCCAAAATGCTCTCACAAGGATGCGTTCAAATTTTCATACAAGTCAAGGCAAAAGAAACATGGGCCTAGCTGGACGCTCCCTCTTCATCACCTCCGTCTGTGCCGCTTGCATCAAGGTTGTCGTCCTCCTCGTCATCACCATCCGCGCCAACTTCTTCAGCCGCGATCATGACCGTGTTCTCCTCCGGGGTGAATTCTGCTACCAAGGCGTCCACATGGTCGTCCACCCACCCGGCCAAGTTGTCCTGGACAACTGGGGTCAAGGGGACTAAGACATCATCAAAGTCAAAGTGGGGATCGTGATTGAGAAGGTGGCTGAAGACACGCGAGGGTATCCAGCCCTGCCTACCTGCGGCCCACCACGTGGCTCCATCGACGGCCTGGTACGGCCTAGCTTCAACATCAAGAACACAAGATCCTCGCCAGGGGCCAAGCCTCGCGAGGCGGACGACGCCAAAAATGCCGAGGGGATCGGCCTCCTCAAGTTGGCTCCTGAGGCGGGAAGAGTTCTATGCAGGTTACCTCACGAGGCTCACCTGACGCGAGCCATGACGACCAAGGCCGGGCGGGTGTCAGGCGGGCGCAGAGCGCAGGTTTCCTCTTCGGTGCAAAGGAGGCAAGCCACAGGCGCGGAGTCCCGAGGAATCAGCCAAAGGTTTCCATTTCAGTGCAACGAGAATAGGACCGCCAGGATGGCAGGACGGAGGTCATCGACAAGCCCACCACAGCGTCACGACCAGAGGCTTTTCGCAGGCGAAGACTACTTTTGTCAGGATAGACTGTACTACTTGTCCCCTTTCAAATCCGGTCGTTGTGGAATCCCTTCCCGCCAACATTTGGGAAGAGGACCAAGGCCACTATAAATAGGACTAGCCACCACCATAGAAAGGGGGAGAACCAGAACAAGTTGGACTACCATACACCACACCATCTCAAGAACACCTCACCTCCTGAGGCTTGTTCATCCACTATACTAGTTCATCCTCAGCCCTTCGAGGCAATCCACCAAAACGCTGGAGTATGGTATTACACCACAAGGGTGGCCCGTACTAGGATAAGCTGATGTATCCCTTTGTCCCTTTGAGCTTGACGTGCTAGGCTTAGGAGGGTCGCAAGTAGGCAAGCTGGGTAGGTTGAGATCTTTGCACGCACCCTAGAGTTTGAACCTCTCAAGGGTTTGCAGATCCTATAATCCGACACATGTCATGTCATCTTAGGTATATGAGATCATGTGGTCCATATGTACTTCTTGCATATTGCTTCGTTATGGCAGTCCTGCTTTACTAGCACAGAAAGCTTTTTACGTGCCTGGCTGTTTGCTTGAGATACATCATGATTGAC
The DNA here is from genome assembly GCF_018294505.1 of Triticum aestivum. Classification (NCBI taxonomy): domain Eukaryota; kingdom Viridiplantae; phylum Streptophyta; class Magnoliopsida; order Poales; family Poaceae; genus Triticum; species Triticum aestivum. Next base: position 530,258,508 of record NC_057795.1, read on the forward strand.
TAATTGAGTTATTCGTTCATTCTTGTAGGCATGTGGAAATTATGATGGATGCTGCCGTCATGGAAATAGGTTCTGACCGGTGAGAAGCCCACATATAACCACAACACTTGGTTCCTATTGTAGTATTTAATATCTCATGTTTTATCCTCCTACTTGCTTTAGTTCCATATATATTCTTCTTTCTCTATCTAGCAATTGCATGATCTGGACTGTTTATTCGGAATTGCATCGAGGGACCTGTACTGGCAAATATGACCATATCTATTCACATTCCTGGGAGAACAAGCTCTTTACTTATTGTTTTTAGTTAGATTTTGCATTGGCTGATGTTTAATGATGTGAAGATCTTAGCAATAAATCTTCAGGTGGTAAGGATGTATTTATTGTAATTCTTAATAGTGTTTTGTATCAGGTATTGGCAACAAAGATCAAAAGACGCATTGCTCCCTTTCTCATCTAAAAACAGACATCTTTATAACGTAATTTGTTTGTTATAGATTTTTGTTTCACTTTTTACGTGCATCAATCCTGATTGAAAACCTACGCCTGTCTTTTGTTGAATTCCACAATTTCTTCAAAGAACGATATGTCATGTTCATCCACCGTTTCAATTAGAGAATCTCAGAAGAAATACATAGATTGTTGACCTCCCAGAGAGTCTTCGACCACTGATGCTAAATGAATGTACTGGTCCAGTGTGAGTAGACTTTTCTCCTCTAGATCTCAAAAGAAATAGAAGTTGAAAATAAACATAGATGCAATTGCAATAATGAAGAACACAAAAGAACCAATGATTTTTCTGTTAGAAAAATTAGAACCGGTGTTTTTACTTCCAAATGCGAGTCAGTGCCTCAACTCATCGTGTATGCATTGTTCACTATGAAAGAAATTGGGACTTTATATGTCACAAGGTCGCACTAACCAAAAAGACACCCACAAACAAAATCAAATAGATCCTACTTAATTTGAATCACCTACATATGAAATATATTGTTTTGTTTATTATTAACACTTCTATATTAAATGTACCATATTATTGATTCAAATTGTTATCATCTTTGCTATCTGAATGCTACTAAGAAACACCAAAAATTCCCGCAGCAACGCGTGGGGATATTATCTAGTTCCTTTAATAGAAAAGGAATATTCCCAATAAAAAGAATATTGTGATTTGGTCCAAGGTGGAAATGGAATGGTCTAGGGAAGGATTTGGGTATGACAAGCCACTCTGGAAAGAAAGAAGAGGTCATCTCCTTCATGTTCCAGACCACATAGCCACGGAAAAAGAAAACTCACTCAAAATCCGCAGAAAATCAAAATAAAAAGAAAGGGCTAAAAATCAGGCTGTTACACGAGAAGTCCACCGTGCAAGCTCGACGGGACGCGTGCAAGCAGTCCGCCAGGCAGGATCGACGGGACGCATGCATCCTATCCACCTCACGGGCTCGATGGGACACGTGCGAGCAGCAAGGCCGCCCATGCTCACCGGGAAGTGAGCTCTTTGACCTCCACGCACCAGCCGCCGCCTACCTCGCTCACAACTTCTCCATGAATGGGTTAATTAAAGCACCTAGATGAAGGTTGTTTACTCTTGATCCCATGGCAGCATTTGCTTTGTTTGTGTTTTCAACTCATATACCGGCCTATTTTAAATTGCCACATAGGGCAAGAGATAATACAAGGACAAATAAAATGGCAACAAATAGTATGACAACAAATTTACAATGGCGCAGATAATAATTGTCTTACATATTCCGAATAATTTAAAATGCAACATGCGGCAAAGCCCGGAAGACACGAGGGCAAGAGAAGAAGGAAATCGCAGAAAACAATCTGGGTTGCTACTGTATCTACTCTTCGATGGATCGCCGTGCGACGACATCCTCCAGCTCCTTCTTCAACTCCTCACGACTTTGCTTGAAAGCAGCCACAGATTCCTCCACCTCATGCTCGCGCTTGATCCGAAGCTTCCTCAAGTGACCCATTAGTTCCCCGACGACCGCTGTCAGTGTCATCCCGAAGGCACTACTCTGCCCATGCAACATCTTCCAGCAAGCGTCCTCCTCCTCCTTCTCGGCGAGTGCCATGAGGAGCTTCGCATTGTCACCCATGAGTTGCTCAACGAGGCCGGTCGCCTTGTAAACTGAGGTATCACTGATCTCGAGTAGCTTCATCAAGCCGTCGATCAGCCCCTGCTGCTTAATGAGGCCAGCGAGAATGTCGTCGTTGCCGGCCAAGGACTTCAGCAATGCCAGCTCATCGCTATCACCGATGCAGCGAGTGCCCTTGTGAGGGCTCTCGCGTGCCCATGAGAGCTCATTCGACGACTCCGCGGTGCGCCGGGACATCTCTGCTGCGGCTGCCGCTTCACAGCGGGACCTCTCTAGTGCTTCCGCGGCCTTGGTCTTTGCTGCCTGGTTATATGTCCCCCCGAAACTCCTCCTACCAATCATGGCGGAACGACTTGATAGGAAAGACTAGTTTTGTGGGTGATGAGGAGAGGAACTGTGAAATAATTTTCGAGTTGGTAGTTTTTATAGCCCGGTGATAAGTGTGAACACATATTAGTTTGATCGGTGTGAACACATATTAGTTTGATCTGTGTGAACAGATTTGCAATTACTTATTGCGCTGTAATCTGCAATGTGACGAGAAACAAAGTCAAAATTTATTGATGGTTCTGTGCCTACAAAGCCCGATTATGTTGTTCTGTCTCATCGCAAATAGTTCTTTTGGATCAACCGTATGCCATGCATCGGCAGCCCGAAACATGGGCCCTTGTCCTCGGATGTACGTGTATGTGTCTACCCACTATCACACATGGTCATGATATCACCATCGTGTCCTATGGATGCGCCGTCGCATCTCCCACGGGGTGCCAGAAGGTTGACCACGTGGTTGCTCACCGTTGAGGCGGCCGCGGCACGCTCTGCTCGAATCCGTCCATGCATTTTGCTCGTGTTTGAGGCGGCCGCACCGCGCTCCGCTCTGGCGTCCCTGCACGCTCTCTGCTCGCTGTTGAGGCAAATTTATTTACAATGGAAATGGTTAATAAATGTCTTACATATTCAGGATAATTTAAAATGCCACATGCAACAAAGCAGAAAACACACACGACAAACTTATGCATACAATTATAGTAAAATATAGGCTAAAAGGCTAAGCCGACGTGTAACACCCCCAATGTCATGCTACAGTAACCCTCTATGAATAAACTAATCATTTTTCCAAACAGTGCTTAATCACCTTTGTCTAGTATCCCATTTGAAATTACATTCAATTCAAATTCAAGTGAAGTTTGAAGTTGCTCGGAAGTTGCTGGAAAAATGTTCATCATTTGTCAAAAATTCCATAACAATTATTTGTTAAGGAAATCAACATCACTTTTGTGCAAAGATGAGCATTAGCAATTATAACAGCACCAATTCAGCATTTTTCAATGCTATCCTATTTATGAAAAATACCAAATGAATTCTTCTGGTCTCCAAAATATTGCGGCAGTGTCTAAGATCACCAGGGAATAAAAGGGGCACTTGCCATATTTTTTCCTAAGTAAATAGCATGCCCAATATTTTCTTACCCATCTCTGTTTATTTAATAAAAAAACAGAAAGCAAAGAAAGAGAAAAAGGGGAAATGAGAGGGAGCCCCCTGTCCCCTACTGGGCCTTAACTCACCTGAGCGGCCCAGCAAGGCCAGCTCGTTTCCCCGGTCGTCTTTCCTGTTCATGCAACCGCGGGCGTGGTCACCGCCTGACCGGCTCGTCGCCTCCCCCCCCACACCACGGCTGCGAATGGATAAGGATGAGCCTCCCCTGCCCCCGCGGTCCTCCCCCGCGCCTCACTCCCTCCTCTGTGGCCCCACTCCCTTCTGGGCTCTCCCCAGATCCCCTTCTCCGCCTCCCCCAAATGCCCACCGTCGCCATAGACGCACCTGACCGTGCGCCCTCCGTCGACCCCATCGCCTAGGACCGCGCTGGGAGCTATGCCTTCGACCTCCACTGTGCCTATGACCGCTACCTCGAGTTCGGGGCCGCTCCACCATATCCATCAACCACTTCTTCCCCGACGCAGACCGCCTGCATCACCATCATCCGCTGTCGAACTGCCCGCCCTTTGCTGCTCCTAATCAATCACGGGGCCTCATTGTGCCTACGCGGTGAGCACCCCGCATCCTACCTCTGCTTCCCCCTTTTTTCCGTGCCGTAGACGCAATACGCCACCGTTGCTTCTGCTAGATGTTGCCGCGTTGCCGTCGCTGCTCTACTCCCATGTCCACCCCTTCAGCGCGTGCACACCCGCGCGAGGCAGCCGCCCGCGCCGCGCCTGGGCCCCGTCCCCGCTCGCTGCCACCGCCGCCTCTCGCTGCTTTGTGTTGCGGCTGCAGCCGCCCGCCGCCCCCCTGTAGTCCACCCCGGCGCCGGCCGTCCCCACCGTTGGGCGCACCGCAACGGCCGCTGCCCAACGGACCCTGTCGCGCGTCCACCTGCTGCCGAAATCGACCGGCCGGAGCTCCTCCGCTGCGCTGGATTAGCGCCGGCATTAGTCGCCGACTAGGCGCTGACGTGGCTCGTAATTAGGCACTAACCCCCCTATTAGTCCATGACAGTGGGCCCGAGGCCACTAACTAATCAGTTAAGTTTTGTTTAAGAAAAATGTTAACTAGCGTTGAGTCAATGACATGCGGGTCCCACTAGACCCACTGACTAGTCAACCATTGACCAATCAACTGATATGTCTATAGTTGACTGGCCCCACTATCAGCCCCTCTGGTGCACTCTGGGTGCAGTGCTCCTGGTGCACCCAACGTTTTCTGGAGATTTTCGAGATTAAAGTAATTCTAGGAATTTCTGAAGATTGCTAAAACTATGGAAATTCATTGAACTTAAACCGTAACTCAGATGAAAATGTTTTCTACATGAAAGTTGCTCAGAACAACGGGATGAATCCGAATATGCTGTCTGTTTACTTGTTAGATGCCTCTTAACTATTTGAACATGGAACATTCCCCCTCTGGTCATCTGTCTGACACAGGTCCGGAACCAGGAAAACATTCCTGGTTGATTTCCCCCTTCACCTATATCGTGTAGCCATACATTAGGTCACACCCGGCAGAGCATATTGCCATGTTATGCTTTGTGATGTTATGTTTGCTTTATATTTACTGTTTTATCTCCCTCTTCTCGCCGGTAGACCCTGAGACTGATGCTGCCCCTGTTATCGACTACGTCACGGACGACACCACTGACGACCCTGCCTTTGCCGCAGAGCTTCCAGGCAAGCCCCCCCTTTTATCATCCTGATATCGCCCATTCAATTCTCTCGTGCTTGCATTAGATTTTGCTACTATTATTGTTTGCTCCTATTATGATGCATAGCCTGCTTTTGTAACCTGCTTATTGTTACCTTACCTGCTTATCCTAAACTTCTTAGTATAGGTTGGTTAGTGATCCATCAGTGACCCCCACCTTGTCCTTGTTTCCCCTGCTTCATCATCGAAGATCCGATCAACGGGATCGAATACCAGGCCCCGGCACCGCACATCACTTCCCCTTAGTTGCTCGACACTACTGGGTTACTATCAACTGCCGAGGGTGAGACCTCATCTGCACTTCTGATGTTAACCCGTTAGTGTAGTTATTCGGTCGTGGTCATCGAGGGTGATTCCGCCTTAACCACTTCAGATATGACTCTGTCGTGCAACCCCTCAAGTGTGAACCTCGAGGGTGGATCCCATTACGTTCACCTTGATGATTACATCGAGTGGAATCCACCGGGGGTGATTCCTCAGGTTTTCCCCTTGATGTTTGGACACACAGATACTTGGACTTTACAAGTGTTACTTGGAAAGGTGGGTCGTCCCTGAGGGGTACCCGCGAGTGATGTGGAGACGGGTTGACCTGGAGGGTGCCCGCGAGATAATTACGAGGCATGGCCAGGCATTCCTAGCCCTTGCCGCAAGTCCTCGAGACGGGGCAACGGGATCACATCTTTCGTGAGTCTCTGCTTGTTACCGTGCGTTCCTAATCCACTATGATTTGGATATTTGATCTGAGGGGCCTCTTGCCTGATAGCACTAACCATCACATGGGCATAGTATGGGCGTTCTATGTCGTATGCATCAGCCGAAGCTTAATAGACGTTAGCGACTGAGCGGCGCGCGTCGGGTTGGATTGGTAAGCACCTGCCTTTTTTAAGGAGGTAGCTAGGTCTGCTCACCAGCCGCGTTCGCAATGTGCAGGAGTTCCCGAGGAGATGGTCCATGACCCCTGGGGGCATAGGTTTAGTCCGGCATGCTGACCTCTCTATTAAGCCTAGGTCGGATTGCGGTGTATTGTTTTGCCGAGGCCGGGCATGACCCAGGAAAGTGTGTTCGGATGGAGTTAATCAAGCGTGGTGGGTAAGTTGGTGCACCCCTGCAGGGAAGAAAACATTTATCGATAGCATGTCCTATGGTAACAGACATTCGGAGTTGTATCCCGATCGATACAACTAGAACTGGATACTTGAGGTGGTAACTGGATAGTATGGCTCTGGGATTGCTTTCTCGCAGGGAGTCGAGAAAGGATCTCTGGCCGAGGTTGATAACACTACTACTACTTTACTTTATGATACTCTTATCTCTTCTGATGCTGCAAGATGCTTGGAGCTGCTTGAAGATGCTAGTCTTCGATAGGCTATGTTTTCCCCTTCTCTTCTGGCATTCTGTAGTTCAGTCCACATATACAGCCCATGTCATTGATATCGATGCATATGTAGTGTAGATCCTTGCTTGCGAGTACTTTGGATGAGTACTCACGGTTGCTTTGCTCCCCTTTTTCCACCTCTTTCCATTCTTCCCGGAAGCTGCAACCAGATGGTGGAGCCCAGGATCCAGACGCCACATTCGATGATGACTACTACTACCATGAGGGTGCTTACTACTACGTGGAGGCCGCCGACGACCAGGAGGAGTTAGGAGGCTCCCATGCAGGAGGCCTTGCCTTTTTGATCAATGTTTCTTTTGCGGTAGCCTTCTTAAGGCAAAACTTGTCTAACTTATGTCTGTACTCAGATATTGTTGCTTCCGCTGACTCTTGTGTTTTCGAGCTTATGTATTCGAGCCCTCGAGGCCCCTGGCTTGTAATATAAAGCTTGTTTTATTTTAATTTGTGTCTAGAGTTGTGTTGTTATATCTTCCCGTGAGTCCATGATCTTGATTGTACACATTTGCATGCATGATTAGTGTATGATTGAATCAAGGGCGTCACAAGTTGGTATCAGAGGCGACTGCCTGTAGGATCCCCCTTTCCAACTCCTTGGCCGAAGTTGAGTCTAGAAACCGAAAACTGTTTTACTAACTTGGCTATGTGGCTTACGGGCCCACGTCGCCAATTGGGTGGTATTAGGATCTTTTATTCCTTGTCTATACTCTGGGACTCTGATCTCTCTTCCATTCGGGTTAAACGATTTTGCTAACTCTAACATTAGGATCTCGTAATGACTTTCCTAGAAGATCCCCTTCATTCAGGATGGTTGCCTGCTTCACCACAAGACTTCAAATATAGTCTCCGATCTATTCCCGAGAACTTGTGTTGATTTCTTTTGCAATCCCTTAACACCGTTGAATCCTTATGGATAACTGCGTACCTCGCCATTCATACTTCCATCCCTAGTTGTTATTGTTAGTACATGATACGCGAAAGTATTCTCTAACTTTTGAGAATCCTTTTTCCGACTGCCTTGTAGCTCTTTTCCGCCTGAATAACCCTACGAATAATTCATCACACTTCCCAGGGATTTGTTCATCCCCAGTTGATCATATGTCTCACAAAATTCTTCGAATGCAATTCGACCTTCCAAAGATCCTCTGTAGCCCAGTGCTCCCAAAAGTCTTGTCTGTCTGAATTATGGTTAAATCCATATGTCCAGCAATATTCATTAACATCCTTTGTCATTGTCATCCTAAGCCTATTGATCCATTATCTTGTGATTGCTTGCAATCATCATTCGAACCCTGAAACTTGACCTTCCTGCTCATACGTCATTCTGTACATGAGTTGGATCTCGGCCAATCATGTTGTAATTGATTGTCCACCTAGTTCCCTTCAACTTGAACGTCGAAATATTCAACTGTTTCTATAATCAGATGCCTTTGAATTCTTCCCTCTTCTGATTGAGTACTGATACTCACATCAGATCCATTAAGGACTGCTGAATCCTTTGTAGGATTATTATCTGGCAAAGTCCTTCGTATTCAAAATCTTGTGTGCTCTTCCCCTGATACATATTGCCTTCGGTAAATTGTATCATCTGCTTATTGTCAACCATGCTCTGCTATTGAGCTGATGTTATATGCTCTAGAAGTCAGTCGTATATGTTCCTAAGATACCCCTATGGGTTGAACCTATGCCTTCCCTGATCCGTGTGAACTCGAAAGAGATGTGAGTCATACTCTTCTGGTGCTTCACCAGATACATCTTCCGCACTACAAATTCTTCGAGAACGAGTAGAGAATGAAAGGTTATGCATTGTAGAAGTGGGAGTCGACCTTGAACCTTTGTGTTCATGCCCATGGACCCGATGTAGAACTTATCATGGAAGCTGCTCGTAGAAATAATTACCCCTTGTTATAAGTTCATCTTGTATCGGTGGTTTGATCATTCATAATCGTGGTTCCGACCATAGTTTGTCCTTAATTCCATTTCCCGGACAAGTTAAAATACTTGTCTCCTGCAAGTCATTTCACCTGTCCAACCTCTAATTTGATCTACCTTCAAGAATTTCCTCATTTTATCTCGAGGATATCGTGTCATTGCACTACCTCTTGTAAATTCTTAATTGGAGTGATACTCCATCACATCACTCCTAGCCTGATCGGCTATATTTTTACCGTGTCAATTATTAACTGTGCTATCTCAGCCTTATGCCTAGAGCAAATTCCGACGACGAGCTAAGCCTACGTCGATCTTCCTCATCTTATCATTTCACCTCAAACAACAAGCTTGATTTCAAGCTTATGTCGAATATGTGGTTCTCATAGCCTTTCACTTCATCCTTCCTTTTGCTTGATGTCATCGCTGCTCGATGGCATCTTCATAGAGTCTCTCAACATAATTTGTCGTGATCACCGTCAACACTTTGGCTTCTTCAGAGATGTCAATTGAATTCATGGCTAGAAAATACCATCTCTGCCCCTCGATTGTTTGTGATATCATTGATGACATCCTTGACTTCCTGCCAAGATAGACCTGGTCATGTTTGGTTATTCCTTACGTTCTGAGGTAATCTTGAAAGTGTTCCTTTGTATCTTTTGTGATCTTCAAATCCAACTCTTACCCAAAACACCATGTTATTGCTACCTCGAAGCATGACTATGGTACTTCGTACATCAACAAGAACATTGGAAGTGCAACACTAAATGTTTCTTGATCTATTATCCAAACACTGTTGTATGGGTAATATAATGATTCTTCCCTCGCCCCTTTATCTAAATACTTTTGATCTTGCTGGCCTATCATGTATATCATGCTCCGCTTTTTCCTTGGGACGGATACTCCCAATTCTTGTGTGTAAACACATTTTCCTTTCCGTTGGTCTGATTAATCCGATAATTTCATTTTCCTTTCCATTGGGTTGTTTAACCTTCTTGTGATCTATATGATACAAGCAGAAATAATTCCCTGCTTATAAAACACCCCGATGTACAACCTTGTCAGTGAGACCCTGTTACTATTGTTGATGACATTCCGATAACCACCGATGGACGAGAACTTTGCCTAATGGTCTGCCTCATTCAATGAGCAGGAAAATGGTGGGGAGGGCCGGTGCCGGGGTGGACTACAAGGGGGCGGCAGGCGACTACAGCTGCAGCATGAAGCAGCAAGAGGCGGCGGTGGCGGCGAGCGAGGACGGGGCCCAGGCGCGGCGCGGGCAGCTGCCTTGCGCGCGTGTGCATGCGCTGAAGAGGGGGGACATGGGAGCAGAGCGGCGGCAGCAACACGGTAGCATCAAGCAGAAGCAACGGCAGCGTACTGTGTCTACGAAACGAAAAGAAGGGGGAAGCAGAGGGAGGATGCAGGGTGCCACCGCGTAGGCACAAGGAGGCCCTGTGATTGATTAGGAGTAGTAGTGGGCAGGCAGTTCGACGACGGATGATGGTGATGCAGGCGGTCTGTGTCGGGGAAGAAGTGGTCGATGGCGACGGTGGAGCGGCCCCGAGCTCGAGGTAGCGGTTGTAGGCGTAGTGGAGGTCGAAGGCGTAGCTCCCAGTGCGGTCCTAGGCAATGGGGTCGACGGAGGACGCGCGGTCAGGTGCATCTATGGCGACGGTGGGCGTTCGGGGGAGGCGGAGAAGGGGATCTGGGGAGAGCCCAGAAGGGAGTGGGGCGACAGAGGAGAGAGCGAGGCACGGGGGAGGACCAAGGGGGAAGGGGGAAGGCTCGTCCTTATCAAGTCGCAGCCGCGGCGTGTGGGGGGGGGAGGAGGCGACGAGCCGGTCAGGCGGCGACCACGCCCACGGTCGCACGAACAGGGAAGGCGACCATGGGAACGAGCTGGCCTTGTTGGGCCGCTCGGGTGAGTTAAGGCCCAGTAGGGGACAGGGGGCTCCCTCTCATTTCCCCTTTTTTTCTTTCTTTACTCTTTGTTTTTATTAAGTAAACAGAGATGGGTAAGAAAATATTGGGCATGCTATTTACTTAGGAAAAAATATGGCAATTGCCCCTTTTATTCCCTGGTGATCATAGACAGTGCTGCAATATTTTGGAGACCAGAAGAATTCATTTGGTATTTTCATCATTTCAAAATGCTGAATTGGTGCTGTTATAATTGCTAATGCTCATCTTTCCACAAAAGTGATGTTGTGTTCCTTAACAAATAATTGTTATGGAATTTTTGACAAATGATGAACATTTTTCCAGCAACTTTCGAGCAACTTCAAACTTCACTTGAATTTGAATTGACTGGAATTTCAAATGGGATAATGGACAAAGGTGATTAAGAACTGTTTGGAGAAATGATTAGTTTAATCAGAGAGGGTTACTGTAGCATGACAGTGGGGGTGTTACAAATCTCCTCCACTACAAGAAATCTCGTCCCGAGATTTAAGGGGTGGAGTAATGGGGAATGACTCGGGAAGGACGGAGCTCAACACAAGATAGATACGTGGGGGCTATCTCAGTGAACATGGCATAGAGGCATGTCACGAGTTGAAATTCAAGAAAGTCATCGAGAGCAAGGTAAGAAGGTGCAATAAGAATCTTCAAGCGGGTAGGCAATCATTCGTTGCCTGAAACAGAGGGTGAAAGGGGGTTCAGAGCGACTGGAATAAGTATTTTGTCTAATACCAGAATTGGTGATCTCTCGAATGGTGGCTCGTGAATTACATACGAAACCAATATGGGGAAAAACTTTTAGAAAAGGGGTATACATGAGAGTCAGGTTTCGATCCTATGGAACTATGGGTTATGGGCCCACCATGTGGGTAATAAGCAGGAAGGCATTGACATCTTGCTCAGCCATGATAGCAAGGCATGTCAGATAATAACCTCTTAGTTATGTTGGAAACAATGTTGGTACCAAGGGCGAGGGACGAAGAGAGCCCAGGATCCAGATGCCACCTTCGACGACTACTACTACTACGCCTTCAACCTCCACTACGCCTACAACCGCTACCTCGAGCTCGGGGCCGCTCCACCGTCGCCATCGACCACTTCTTCCCCAACGTAGACCGCCTGCATCACCATCATCCGCCGTCGAACCGCCCGCCCTCTACTGCTCCTAATCAATCATGGGGCCTCCTTGTGCCTACGTGGTGAGCACCCCGCGTCCTCCCTCTACTTCCACCTTCTTTTCGTGTCGTAGACGCAGTACGACGCCGTTGCTTCTGCTTGATGTGGCCGCGTTGCCGCCGCCGCTCTGCTCAAATGTCCCCCCTCTTCAGCGCGTGCACACTCGTGCAAGGCAGCCGCCCGTGCTGCGCCTGGGCCCCGTCCCCGCTCGCCGCCACCGCCGCCTCTTGCTGCTTCGTGCTTCCGCTGCAGCCGCCTGCCGCCCCCCTGTAGTCCACCCCGGCACCGGCTCTCCCCACCGTTGGGCGCGCCACAACGGCCGCTGCCCAACAGACCCCGCCACGCGTCCACTTGCTGCTGGAATCGACCGACCGGAGCTCCTCCACTGCGCTAGATTAGCGCCGGTGTTGGTCGCCGACTAGGCGCTGACGTGGCCCGTAATTAGGCACTAACCCCCCCTCTAATAGTCTATGACAGTGGGCCCGAGGCCACTAACTAATCAGTTAAGTTTTGTTTAAGAAAAATGTTAACTAGCGTTGAGTCAATGACATGCAGGTCCCACTAGACCCGCTGACTAGTCAACCATTGACCAGTCAACTGCTATGTTAGCAGTTGACTGGCCCTACTGTCAACCCCTCTGGTGCACTCTGGGTGCAGTGCACTTGGTGCACCCAACATTTTCTGGAGATTTTTGAGATTAAAATAATTCCAGGAATTTTTGAAAATTGCTAAAACTTTGGAAATTCATAGAAATTAAACCATAACTCGGATGAAAATGTTTTCTACATGAAAGTTGCTCAGAACGATGAGACGAATCCGAATACGCAGTCCGTTTACCTGTCAGATGCCTCGAACTATCTGAACATGGAACATTCCCCCTCCGGTCATCTGTCTGACACAGATCGGGAACCTAGAAAACATTCCTGGTTGATTTCCCCCTTCACCTATATCGTGTAGCCATAGGTTAGGTCACACCCGGCATAGCATATTGCCACGTTATGCTTTGTGATGCTATGTTTGCTTTATATTTACTGTTTCTTCTCCCTCTTCTCTCTGGTAGACCCCGAGACCGATGCTGCCCTTGTGATCGACTACGTCACCGACGACACCACTAGCGACCTTGCCTTTGCCATAGAGCTTACAGGCAAGCCCCCCTTTGATCATCCCGATATCGCCCATTCCATTCTCTCATGCTTGCATTATATTTTGCTACTGTTATTGTTTGCTCCTATTCTGATGCATAGCCTGCTTTTGTAACCTATTTATTGTTACCTTACCTGCTTATCCTAAACTGCTTAGTACAGGTCGGTTAGTGATCCATCAGTGACCCCCCACCTTGGCCTTGTTGCCCCTGCTTCATCATCGAAGACCCGATCAACGGGATCGAAGACCAGGCCCCGGCACCACACATCACTTCCACTTAGTTGCTCGACACTACTGGGTTACTATCGAGTGCCGAGGGTGAGACCTCATCAGCACTTCTGATGTTAACCCGGTAGTGTAGTTATTCGGTCGTGGTCATAGAGGGTGATTCTGCCTTAACCACTTCCGATATGACTCTGTCGTGCTACCCCTCAAGTGTGAACCTCCACTACAAAGAAAGACACATCCATGACATTTTGGGCCGAACGAATTTTTTTCTGTCATACATATGACACTTCTATGACGATAATTGTGACAAAACCCGGTATCAGCATAGATGTGGTGGGCTCCTACTTCTATGACAAAAAATCATGACAGAAAATGGGCTTTTCGTCCTGGGCGGGCTGGAGACGCAGCCTCATGTCATTATTTGGGCCTTCCATGGCGGAAAAAACCGTGGTAGAAGCGAGGGGGAGGAAAATTTCGGGGAGTTGCCGGTTATGGTGGGAGGCGGGGGCCGAGCGATGCGCGTTTCTCTCGTACACATGCAAGCTTGTGTGCGAGGCATTGGCTCTAACTGAACCCGAGCGAGGCATTGGGCTCTAACTGAACCCGAGCGATTGCACTGCAGGCTACGCGTTACTGAACCCGAGTGATCGATCGATGGCTGTTAACTGAACCTGATGGAGCAATTCCTTCGCTACTGCTGCTAACTGAAGCCGATCGATTGGATGAACAGTAAGCGTTGCGTGGGGGGGGGGGGGGTTGGATGAACAGTGAGTAGTGGCGTTGCCTCTGGATGAACAGGACCCCGTGGTGTGGAGGGCTGGATGAACAGTAGACGGTGGACAGCTGCCCATGGAGGGGTGGTTGAATAGGACCCCGTGGTGTGGAGGGCTGGATGAACAGTAGACGGTGGAGGGCTGGATGAACAGTAGACGGTGGAGGGGTGGTTGAACAGTAGCCGGTGGAGTAGCGCGCAGTGGAGGCTGGATGAACAGGAGCCCGTGGAGGCTGGAGGAGGTCGGCGGTAGCCCGTGGAGGCTGGAGGAGGTCGACGGTGGAGATGAACAGTATCTCGTGGAGTCTCGTTTTGCAGTACGCCACACCCCTATCGATGAACAAGACCCCCATTTCGACCGTAGCGCTCCAACACAAGTCCGTTTCGTCCATTTTGTGGTATGCCACACCCCTCCTGATCAACAGGACCCTCATTTTGACCGTAGGAGATCCGTTTCCTCCGTTTTGCGGTACGCCACACCCCTCCCGACCAACAGGACCCCGTTCCGAATGTAGGAGGTCCATTTCCTCCGTTGTGTGGTACGCCAGGCCTCGTGTCCATCGCCTGTTCCATCCAAGCCCTCCGGATGAACACGACGACGCATTCCGTTTCGACCCAGCCGGTTGGCTCCCCATGAACACGACGACAACGCTATTTCTCCATTCCGACCTAGCCATGTACGTGCGCGAGTAGGCGTTCGAGACCCTGCCTGTATGTACGTATGTGGCCGTATTTTCTTTCTTGCACCCTCGCCGTTGTACGTACGTGTACATGCTACATGCGCGCCTCTACTACGACACGTGAACGCCTCTACTACGACACGTGCGTGCCTCTACATCGACCAGTATGTACGTACACGTTCGCGACCAGAATGAAAACGCTACATACGCTTCGACTAGGTGGGTCCCGACTGTCAGGCACTTCCTTGCCTGCGAAGATGTGGCTGGTGGGTCCCAGCAGTCAGGGGGTGAATCATTTTTTTTGCCTGGACGCACTTCCTTGCGTGTGAAGATGTAGCTGGTGGGTCCCAGCAGTCATGGGGGGAAATCGTTTTTTTTGCCCGGACGCACTTCCTTGCGTGCGAAGGTGTAGCTGGTGGGTCCCAGCAGTCAGGGGGAAACATTTTTTTCACGAAATACGGTGGCCTGTCCGGTGGGTCCAAGCTGTCAGGTGGAGGAATAATTATTTTGCGCGTAATAAGGAGGCACTTCCTTGCGGCCACCGTGGACCCAACTGTCAACCTCTCCACGCACAGTACTCTTCCGATGGAAGTCGGTCATTGACACCATTCACCATGCCACACCGAGATCACCACGGCGGTGGACGATGGCGAGGCCTAGGAAGGGGACGACGCGGAGCCGAGGAAGACGCAGCAGTGGATGCCCACGCGAAGAGGAGTACGAGGGTGAGTATGCCGTCGCCTCAGAATAACAGGGGGTGTCGGTGGGTAGAGGGATGGCCTGGCCCGTGGTGGGAGTAGTAGGGGGCGGTGAGGCCTCCGCGGCATCACAGCCGGCCACGGGAGGCAGGAGCACGCGACACGACCGGTGCTGCTTTGGGCAGCTGGAGCACGAAGACCAGAGGTTGAAGAAGCATTACGGCCGTTGGATGGACATCGTACGATCACTGGAGCTAGAGTCGCTCATATTGACTAAGTTGACAAAGCCCTCCGTCCCCGTAAACTTAGTAGGCCCACAAGTCAGCCTCCCACCAAGGTGAGTCCCAGCTAGCAGGGGGTGTATTCATTTTTTTTGTGCGTAATAAGGAGGCATTTCTGGTGGGTCCAAGCTGACAGCGGGGGGAATGTTTTTTTCGCGAAATACAGAGACCCTTCCGGTGGGTCCCAGCTATCACGTGGAGAAATCATTATTTTGCACGTAATAAGGAGGCATTTTCCTGTGTGGGCCCCTACTGTCAGCCTCTTCCGATGGCTGTTGTTTGTTGACCATGTTGACCTCGCCGCTCCGAGAGCACAAACGCGGTGGACGAGGGCGAGGCCCAGGAAGAGAACCACCCGGAGCCGGCGAAGCCACCGCAGTGGATGCCCACGCTGAGGGGAGAATGAGCGCTGACTGGTTGGCTGCAGGGTGAGGCTGACATCACCGGAAAATAACAGGATGTGTGGGTGGTTAGAGGGCTGGCCTGGCGGCAGCACAGCCAGCCATGGGAGGAGGGAGCAGGAAGTCCCGCCGACGCTGGTTTGGGCGGCCGGAGCAGGAAGATCAGATATTGAAGAAGCACGGCGGCCGTTGGATGGACATCCAACAGTAAGCGTGGGCTAGACGGGCCGTAGCCCCCGCACAGCGCACAGTTGAGCTCCGTCTCTGAAACTGAAAAACAACTAGGCGAGCTGCTGGGTCCCTGGTGTTATCCGCTCATTGTGTAATTTTCTCATTTATTGACTACATTGACAATGGCGTGGAACCTAGTTGTCAAACAATTAGGAGGAAGTATTTTTTTTGGCTTGTAATAATGAGGCACCTGCTTGCGAAATGCAATGACCCTGGTGGTTCCCTACTGTCAGCCTCTCCACGTACAGTCATCTCCTGATTCCTCTTGGTTGTTGACCATGTTGACAACACCAGACGACGGCGGGCACAGCGAGCTAACTAAGGCGAAGAACGACGGCAAGGCCTCAGACGGGAACGAACAGCAGCCATGGAAGATGCGGAAGTGTAGTGGCAGGTAGAGGAAAGTACGAGGGCAACAACATGCAAGTCAAGCATACAAATGGTACAAAAAGCCCAAGGATTAATTGTTCATCCAATTTTTAGACAAAACCCAGATTGAACATGATAGTAACATCTAACCCAACCACTCTTTTTTGCAGTCACAAACAAATGGATCGGTCTGATCCATAAAATCAACATCCTGTGAATTTTTTTTTATTTCAGGATGTCTACAACTTATTGTAAATATAAGCCGAGCATGTTTAGAAGCCCATTTTTCCACCTGAAAATTCTTTTTTTTGCTGTTCAACATGTTCGTCCGTGAGAAATCTCTTGCTGTAAAAATTAAGCCTCATGGACAATAGTAACCTCGCGTTCAACAGGAAGAATGTGACAAAGCTTATGTTTGCCTGGTTGGATGCATATCGTCCCATCGTTATTGTCCTCAAACGAATGTCATGAGAACTTAGAAAATCCTTGTGCTTATTACGCCAATGATTGGTTATATGTTTTTATCCATGTGGTTCTCCCTAAGTAGACATGAAGATTGAAAACAGTTAAGGTCTGAAAAAAGAGTATGTTGAAAGAACGACGGCTGAATAGTTAATTCTAGTACAATATATACGGGCTTTCAATGTGCATGAAATCATCACCTCTATGTATAAATTCTCCAGAGATCGAAAGCATCGTAGCAAGCCAATAATTATGTCTAGATGAAAACTATACATATTGATATATATGATCTTGACAGAATCCAGCAGCATTGATAGGCTATCAATGGACGAACTCTTCATTGAGCATATAACATAATATTAGTACCCAAAGTGTACTCCAAGATGATATCAAACTTATGCGCACAAATGAAAAATACAGCATATGATTACAAATGTGTAGATGATAATATACGGTACCTGAAAAAGTGAGGAGCCAAACACCAACTCCTTGTGATTATTAAACGGGTCACGAATTACACCCAAGGTCTGCAGTTTGGGCGCAGAGACGACAGTTATTCCTGAAGGTGTATAACAATTATGAAGGAGCAACCTTTCAAGTGAAGGGGCATCTTCGATGATGAGCTGCTGTCCTTTAAAACAAACTCCAATGCTTTTAAGGTGAGGCGACTTTATTTAGAGACAACTGATACCGATTTCTATTCCCAAAACAATCAGCAAGCACTCCAGAGCAGGGCAACTGGAGTGGATGATGTTGTGCGGTGAGGCCTCCGACAGATAAACCACCACAAGCGAAAGTTTTTTTAGCAGTGGGAGTCGAAGCAATTGTACCAGATCGTCTGGTAGATGGCACCGGGCGAAGGTGGCGGTGTGGAGAGAGTAGGAAAACCGCAAGATGGACAACGGTGGTGTGGGAACGAATTTTTGGTATGTTCGTGGTATGAAACTTTCATGCTAATGGTAGAACCCAAACTGCTGGAGTTTTCCGAATTCAGGGGATGTCTGCCAAGTGTCCACCTTGCCGGGTATGGACATCAGGTAGCTTGTCGGGATGCAGAGGCATTGAACGGGGCCCTGCTGGTGAGAAGAGACGATGGCTCTAATGAGATCAAATTCAGGAAGGACAGATATCTGACGACAGTCGATATTGAGGGGCGGTGCACCATAGAGGGCACCATAGAGTTGAGAGGACTTGTGTGCGGCAACAATCCCTGGTGGGGAGAAGCGAGATGATCTCCTCAAGGATGATGCACGGGAGATCGCTGATGCGGTCCACCGGAGATTCTACCGGTTCCTCAGATCCGGGTGGGGGGGGGGGGGCTTGTCGCTTCTCCCCGCGCTACCGGGTGCGGGATCTACAACCGGCGTCGCCGCTGGCGGGAGCCTCATCTTCTTGGCGCTGGGGCCAGCCGACTCCATTTTCCTTGTGGGCGTCGCGCCGAGCTCACGGGTTTGAGCAGAGTAGCCAGAGACGAGCCTAGTGGCAGTGCGAGTGGGGAAGAAGGAGGGTTGGGGATTTCTGTAGGAGTGGAAGAAGACGAGCAGGCGTTTTCTGTACGAGTGAGGAAGAAGGTGAGCGGGGTTTTCTAGACGAGTGAGGAAGATTGGGGAGCGGGGGGAATTGGGTGGGGAGACGGAAGCGGGAGAGCGAGTTGTTCGTGTTTATAAGGCCCGCTGCACTAACTACTCGCTTTTCCCAAGAACCGCTCTCTTCTTTTGCGTTGCTGCATGACTGGCCATGCATGTAGGATGCATGTGCCCGCCGGCCACTGCATGCGCCTGGTTTGTTACTAGGCCTATTTAATAGGGTGGTTATGGAGTAAATTAAGGAGATTTATTTTCTCTGTGTGCATCCACCAAATTAGAGGATGCGGTACTGGATGCAGACACTCACATTAAACTAACATTCAGAAGAACAAAAGTTCAGCATGTCTATGCATCTCAATGATTCACCATACTATAACCGATATACAAAGCTGTGAGAAGGTGTGGAAATAAAGAAAATCGGTCGATGCTTCTCTGAGAAAAGGGCCTCCCTGCGCACGCATTAATTTCCTGGGCATGCTTGTTTCTTATCAATGTTGCGAGCACTTTGAGCATGTTGGCAACTCCACAGCTAGCTAGCCGCCTCATCTTGTAATTGATGCTGACACATTTGCAGCAAACACATGAGGCAATAGAGATGACTCAACATGGGTCCATATTGTGCAGTTCCCCTGATATCATATTCATTGTCCTGAATCTGAAAAGATAGGAAAATAGTAGCTATACTTAAACGGTGTTGCAAAACAGTAGCACATATCAATAGCTCGGCATGACAAAACACGATCATCTGGACGAAGGGGATACTGACCTACCTGAGGAAGATTACATATAATTTCATAAGTCCTTGGTTGATTTCCACCTTCGGCTGCACTGCTTGTTTGCTCCTCCACACATGGCAGGATCGTTCCGCACTGCATTCAGCAAGTCAACGTACGAATAAGCTAATTTCATCTAGCGGTGGTCATTGTACCTAGTTACGAATGTAGGAATACCTAGAGCACCATGAGGTTAGCTGACAGCAGGTAGATGCAGCCATATAAATTTGTGCGGTGCTACCAAAATTGAGGTTTGTATCCCTTCCCATTATGAGAATTCTTCTTGAAGTTGGTAGAATGTGAGGGCTTGTTCTTTGCATCAAACTTGCCTTTCCCCTGAGATTTGTTCTTGTTGTTTTGGGGCTGGTTGGGCTGAAAGCTCTTCTCGTGTACCATGTGGGCACTATAAGCTCCCTCGGCGACCCGAGCACGTGTGTCTTCTGCTCTCGCCTTCTCCTCAAAATCAAGAGTGCTAACGAGATCCAAAATAGAAAACTCACGTCTCTTGTTTTTCAGAGAAGTAGCAAAATCGTTCCACGAAGGTGGAAGCTTGGCAATGATGGTCCCAGCAACAAATTTGTCCGGCAACACACACTTAAAGTACTCTAGTTCCTTAGAGAGTGACTGTATCTCATGAGTCTGCTAAACAACAGAGTGCTCATCAGTCATCTTGTAGTCACCGAATTGCTCCGTGACGTACAACTCGTTGCCATCGCCCGAGGGCCCAAACGTGGCCTCGAGCGCAGCCCACATGTCTTTGCCGCTATCAAACGACATATATGAATCCACAATGGAACCGTCAAGAACACTCAGCAGGGCGGCTTTGAAGAGGGTATCCATGTTCTGAAAAGCTTCCTGCTGTGTAGGATTAAGATCGCCCTCAGGCTTACCCTTAGTGGCGTCATAACAGTACATGATCTTGTGTGCCACCTTTTATATTGCACTCCCTTAAAAGTAGGTGGCTTCAAAAGTGCAGCAAAACCACTTGGAGTAAATTGCCTGTGATCAGGTTTTTGGATTGGATTGTTGAATATATGAGCAATTTAGTATGAGATTTAATTCGAATCAGCAGTAAATAGATCATGACGACAATTGCAAACATCAAAGTAATGAGGCGGACTAAACGAGGAGGACAGAATCACATACTGTACAGCGGGAGCAGAACCGATGTGGTTGATGTTGTCACTCATGTCGTTGATGAAGAGGTTACCGAGGTCGTGGAAGAAGGCTGTCGTTGAGGAAGTCGTCGCTGGCAGCAGTCACAGGAGTGTGCTCCCCAAAAACCTGATCGCCCCTCTCCCATACAGGATCACGAAAGGCGGGGTTCGGAGGACTGCTATCCCTTCTCGAGGTGCACGCCGGAAGGAGGGCTGGAGAAGAATTGCGTGGCGGCGCTAAGATCTGGAACGGTATGAAACCATATGATACAGCGACGGCTAGGGTAGAGCATGTCAGGTCGGTCGTGCGAGTATAATAGTAGGCCTTTGCCCCCCCAAACCCCACGTCCAAGTCAATAATAGCTCAAAAAAGTCAATAATAGACCAACCAAGGTTTTTTCTAAAAAAAACAGAGTAATTAAGGCGTCTGTTAGTCCCTTTAGTATAAATACAATATCATTAATAATGGCCCCACCTTTTGTCTCACAAAGAAGAGTATGTTGGAGTACAACCGGCTACACGTTTACAATCCGCTTCTCTTCTCTCTCCTCTCCTCTCTCCTTCAACTAAGCACAAATACTATATTTAAATCCTTATAGCCTGCTTATGTCATCTAATTGTAGTACTTGCTCTAAAAGTTACTATCCACTGTGTAGTCTGAAATGCCGGGCGTGCAGCGGGCGGTGCCCTCGGTCGGTGCACCGCTTCAATGGCGGAAGCAGTGAGAGGTTGCATTGCCCTGACTTGCCATCAATGTGGAGCGGCGGGCTCAGCTGGCGCCGGGCGGGAAGCGCACGCGGGAGGGGGGAGGGGTTTTTATTGGGCCAAGAAGGTGAGAAGCCAACTTGGGATCGGTCCGAATGGGGAAATATCATGTGCTCCCGTACTCTGCATATGACACTAGTCTATGTTACTATTCCCTCCTTTCCGGTTTATAGAGATGTTTAGAGTAACATAGTCATATGTTACAGTACAAGTTACTCCCCACTATGTCCAGCCTTGGCCTCTCCAAGTGCTCCACCATGTATAGCTGCTAAGCCTGCCACGTAGGCATAAAATATGATGTGGCACCAATAAACTAAGCACCTATGCATTGAAGACTTGAGTTACTAAGCCATTTAATGCACTTAGCACCTCATCTAAAGAGCATTAATAGTATAGCCAGCTGCTGGCTATAAGCCAGTGCCATGTCATCTACAGCCCATCTTATAGTCAACATGTACAATAGTACTACCTCCGTCCTGGTTTACAGGTCCCCTTTGTAGTTTGTGTCAAATTTTGACTAAGGATTTAACTAATAAAATGTTAATGCATGTCAAAAAAAATTATCTCATTGGATTCGTATTTGAACAAAGTTTTCAAAAATATAATGTTTGGTAACATGTGTAAACATTTTGTTAGTTTAATCTATGGTCAAAATTTGACACGAAAGACAATGAGGACCAATAAACCCGGACGGAGGTAGTAGATCAAGAGAGTGTACTCTGTTCTGTGGCCCACCTTTCATTCTCACAAAGTGCCTAGGAGCACGTGCTAGAGCTGGCTCTTCACGAAGAGCCCGCTTACCTTCTCTCTCCTCTTCTCTTTCTTCCAACTAAGCAGAAATATACTACTGTTTATTCCTTATAGCCCGCTGACTCAGCTCTATTGTACTTGCTCTAAGCACATCTAAGGCTAGCCATAGTGGGTGTAACTTAGGCAGTAACATAATGCACCCCAAGACATATATGCTTATGTGGCATGGAGTTAATGAGGAGAAAGGTGCTTGTGGTAACATAATATGTTACCGTAACATAACGCACTCCAATGCAAAATGAGTCTATAACATAATAAATGAAGGCTTGCATGACACTATACTTATGTTACTACCCACTATGGTGCTAGTAACATAGACTAGTAACATATGCATGTTACTAATCTAAGTTACTACCCACTATGACTAGCCTAAGCACTTGCTAGCACCCCCTTGACCATGGACCTTGACGGTGTACGTCACCTTGTGTCTCATAATTTTCCTCGTCATCATCTGAGTCCTAGAAGATCTCACCCACATCATCTTTAGCATGCGCCCGCCTTGATAGACAATGTGCGCAGAAGGAGTAGAGGCGATTGGGGACGCACCACCACCACGTCGTGGGCACTCCGTATGTGCTCGTGTGCGTGCAGCGTGCGTGTTTTTCCATCGGTGCTAGCTCTAAGGCCGAGGCTGCGGTCGTTTTCGTCTCCGACTAGTAGTTGAGCAACGACGGCAAAGAGGTGCTGCAAGAGATGCGTATGCGCCGTTGCGTGCGAGCTTCACCGTAGCATGACAAACCGGACGTCGCCGTGGATGGCGCACGCCTCCATGCAGCCGAGTGTGTGTGCATGCATGTGTTATTCACGTGCATTCTGCGGCCGAGCGTGTGTGCATGCACGTCTTGTGTACGTGCGTTGTGTGCTCCATGATGTGCGCGTATGTGCATGAGTTGGATCGGATGGAGTTAGTGCATTGGCTTGTGTACATGCGTGGATTGTTGCGTGGTTATCAATAATTCAATATAAACTACTCCCTCTGTTCCTAAATATAAGTCTTTCTAGTCATTTCAAATAGACTACAACATATGGATGTATGCAGACATATTTTAGAGTGTAGATTCACTCATTTTGTTTCGTATGTAGTCCCTTATTGAAATATCTAAAAAGACTTATATTTGGGAACGGAGGGAGTATAAAACATCTTCAACTTAGCGTCCTGATGTACCGTTTCTAGTGGTTAGCGAAAAGTTCATGTTATTTTAGTTGTTTATAGGTGGGCAGGCGGCAAAAAACAGGGGAACACGCGCAAGGTTCCTTGCAGACGCTCCACCGCGAGGTTCCTTGCTCCTCCTCGGTCATCGGGAATCTATGCTCTTCAACTCTTTTCTTTTACGTGAGCTTTGTTCATCCTTTTCCCAACACGTGAAACATCTAGCATCAAGGTGCACGTGTCATGCAAGAAAATGGAGATAATCAGATAAGCAGTGCGTAAGTGAGTCGTGCGGGGGGGGGGGGGGAGCGGGGGGAAACCCTTTTCCGTAAGTGAGTCGTGCACTTCGATGGCACCTACGCAATATTTTTTCTCCTCGATGGCACGTGAATAGTGCACGTACTCAATGACGGAGCATGGGATGGTAGCAATGACATGGTCAGCCCTTTTTTGGAGAGAGTACGTACTACTACTACCTCCGTCCTGGTTTACAGGTCCCCTTTGTAGTTTGTGTCAAATTTTGACTAAGGATTTAACTAATAAAATGTTAATGCATGGCAAAAAAAATTATCTCATTGGATTCATATTTGAACATAGTTTTCAAAAATATAATGTTTGGTAACATGCGTAAACATTTTGTTAGTTTAATCTATGGTCAAAATTTGACACGATATACAATGTGGACCAATAAACCCGGACGGAGGCAGTAGTAAATAACTTTGATGTGTCCTGTCAACTCGCAGAACGACGAGAAGCTTGATTATGCCTGCTCCCTCGCCAATGCGTGCGCGGTTGCTCGCAGCACGAGGAGAAACTTTTGCTTACAAGCAGGTGGACGCGCAGTAGTTCATTTGGTGTCAGATTGCCAGAAGCCCTACTATAGAACCATCGACTTCTGGAAGAGGCGGAGATCCAAGCGCAAGGTCACCTACTAACCTTAGGCTAGGCGTAGTGGGAGTAACATAAGTAGGGGTACCTCCTTTTTTATTCTAGAAACAACCACACGCGAATATCAAGGTGCTGGTTACGTAGAACCAATTTCTTGCAGTCCGTGCTCAGCCCTCCTCTACCTCTCTTCTCAGCCAGCCAGCGGACGTGCCGAGCCCATCGTCTGTTTGCTCACATGCTGCCCCACATGTTAGTGAAAAGGCAAGAGGACCCACTGAACCTGCACATCTTTCACCTCGACGTGCTGGTGATGAAAAAAAAACCCAAGAAAGATCTTCGATGGCCGCTTTTGGAGTTACTCAAGAGAAGTAAGATTCTATTTACAGTTTAACCCAAGATGCACATCTCGTGGCTTCTACTTATCAACTACCACTCTATTTTCTTTCATGACACGACCTGGATGCTAGATGTCCCACATGTCGGCAAAAGGAGGAAGAACCCGACCAAATCTTCAGTTGTGCTCTCGGATTACACTAGTTGTGCTAACTTAAAAATTTTATTGTGTACTCCCTCCGTTCCAAAATACTTGACTTCCATTTGTCCAAAAATGGATGTGCCTATATACTAAAACATGTCTAGATACATATATATTTTGACAAATACTACCTCCGTCCGGGTTTATTGGTCCCCATTATATTTCGTGCCAAATTTTGACCATAGATTAAACTAACAAAATGTTTATGTATGTCACCAAACATTATATTTTTGAAAACTATGTTCAAATACGAATCCAATGAGATAATTTTTCTTGACATGCTTTAACATTTTGTTAGTTAAATCTTTAGCCAACATTTGACACAAACTACAAAGGGGACCTACAAACCAGGACGGAGGTAGTAGAAGGCATGTATTTTGCAACGGAGGGAGTAGAATGGATGCAAGTTTTTGTATTGGGAAGAAGAGTACATCCATATATTGATAGAGCGTTGGAGTTGGCCTTACAAGTGGGACCGTAGTTGAGGAAACCGACTATCGGCAAACCCCCACCTCGCTCGCCGCGCGATGGCTGAGTTAGAGAAACGATGAGGTTGAAGAGATTGCTCTAGCACGGACTCCAAGAAATATGGTGTCAGATGGAAGTCGTGCTGGTGGCGTGTATCGTACTCCTGGACGTGAATGCTTGTTCTGGCCCATGCCACCCTACTACTCCTACTACTTACTATATAGTACTAGTATCGAGGATTTGAGGTGCTGGTTACGTACAATATGGCTACAGTAAAAACACCCGCACTACGCGCGAAGCAAGTGAAGCTAGTACAAATAGTGTACTACTATTGTTGATTGGCCTCATCCGATAACCTGTTGCAATGCACGTACAATTATGTATTTGGAAAATATTTTTTTGCCTCGTCGCACCACTCACTCACAGAAGCAACTCGAAAGCCATTCATAAATTTAGTAAGTTTATCACAAGCATATCATTTTATTTCATACAACACGTCATCAACCCACATCGACAACGAGGATACATTATAAATACTAAAGTTTTCACCACACAACAAATAACAAGCAATGAAATGAACTTCAACTCAACCATTCCTCGGTGTTGGAAATGCTTGCTTTGAACCACAAGTGATTCTCTGGGATGGGGAATCTATTGTCGATCTCGAGACCAACGCAGGACTGATCATCCAGGCTAAAGCGGCCTACTATATCAGTACCAGGGTAGGGAACCACGCTAATGTCCGAGGTATAGAGACAGTTGCTTCTCATAAATGGAGCTAGTAACGTTGTGTTAACAGCAGTTGGATGCCTTTCACCATCATCGGATAGTTTTGTCCAAGGTATAGACACAGTTGCTTCTCATAAATGGTGCTAGTAACATTGTGTTAACACCAGTTGGATCGCCTTTCACCATCATCGGATAGTTTTATCCAAGGAAGAGCGAGTTTTCTCCAAGACTATCAATTCTGTACCAGGGAGAAGGAGTTGGCGCTAGCACACTAGTATCCATCCCAAATACCATGCAACGGGTGTAGGAATAGGTCCGGAGAGTGCGACCATGGGAGACTACACCTGCTTCCTTAGCAGTAACATCATCAGTGGGTTGTATACACACGAGAAGAGGTGATCCATCGGAATTAGTTGCCAGGCGCCAACGAGCATATGGGCGCTGCTCGTCCTCATGCTTGTCATCATCACCATCATCATCACCCCCTTGGTTATAAAAAATTTCAAGTATAGGTGGTGGAATGTTCACAGGACCTTGGAAACACAAGAAGAAGGTTAATTAGTAAAGGGAAACTTGCTAACCCGCATGCATTTGGATGATACAATTATAATTACAGTGGAAGAAAAACGTACCGAAATCATAACGATTCCATGCAAAGATAGTGCCACGAGTGGTGGCAGCAAACACAAGGCCCTCGTATTGAATTGCATCACAGTACTCATGCGTGTACAGAAACTGATTTTGAGCAATGTCCATCGAGTCAAACCAGCAAGGACGGCAATAAGCTTGTCGAAGATAGCAACAACTTCATAGTTGTTGTAATTCCAAGAGCGGGTTGGAACTCGAGAAATTGCTGGCTTCCGTAGAAGATAGTCACCATGATTGTATTTGAACGTGCGTACAATACCGGTGTGCTCAACCTTTGGACGGTCTGCTGAGATTTTTGGAAGTGGAACCCGGTCACGAGTGTACACATTCACAAGTTCCCACTCGCAGTTGGACCCAATGTAAACAACCCAATCTCCATTTGCGCCTGCCCAAGCCTTGCCCTGAAGCGATGGCATCTTAACATCATACGTATCATTATTAAGCGGCATCAACTTGCACAGGGCGAGGCCTCCGTCGTGACGACGCCAGTCATCAGGGTCACGGCGAAGAAGATAGGGGAGATCAAACCGCTCCTTGACTCTTGGGTTCCTTGTAATGATGTTATTAGTTGAGTCAAGAATGGGCTTGAACGAACCTGCCATGCTAGCCGAGGTGATAACGTCGCACCGATCAATGAGTTCCTCCATCATGTCATCTTTCATATCGGGGCAAGAATAATGGGGTCATTTTCGTCCTGTTCCCTCCATGGAGAAGACGATCGAACAATGGCAGAAGAAAGGGTGAAGGGCTGAAGGAAAATGGAGGAGGGAGAGGAAGAGCGTGCGACAACAGTTCCAAATCGAGAGGGAAAGGCGAAGAGTCGGTGTATGGTTGCCAGTTTGCCACGGTTCACGAAGGGGCGCCCCGGCCTACACAACGGTTTGGAAATACTCCTACTACTCGCCGTCATCTCACTGATATGTTGGAACGGGACCACATGTCAACGAAACATGGTGTGTAATTTCTCGTGCAAAATGCGATCTGGCCGCGTTGGCCCGAGATGCCGGTTTAGTTTTTTTTTTAAAGTTTGCTGCATCAGTTATCGACCTTTATTTTTTTAACATGCAATCTGAATGGATAGCTCATGTGGTCTTCACATGTGGGCGGATATAGTGATGGTCGATTGGCCCGAGCAACTTATTACAGTGGGAATATGTGAGTACCAGTGGATTCAAGGAACAGAGAAATGATGGTTGCTTCGTCCGAGCAACTTACTGTGGCGAAGGTGGGGCTCTGTGATTTGAGTGCTCACTAGTCATTACTACTGCGGCGCAACGACCAGGGTGAATCTTTCCCTGAAGTTGTGTTGTGCACTCAATATTGCTGCATGGAAGGTGGAGTCGGATGAAGGATGTCCAACATGTCGGCGAAACGAAGTTGAATTGTTTCTGGCATTGCTATCAATCCTTCCAGATTTGTTTATATGTACGCATAATTTTGATGAAATTGTACTATGATGCTATGAAGGTTTCAACTCTGGTTCCCACAGGAAAAAAAGGTTTCAACTCTAGTTCCAGTTAATGTGATTACAATAATAGTGGAACTATATGATGAAACATAATACACATAAATAGAAGCCGATCACCACTACGATCTCTCTTTAGGACTAACTTCTTGTTGGAGAAGATTAGGCACGGAGTTGGATGAGGAGGATAGCAAAACCAATCTCCCTTTCCGCAGTCCCACAGAAATGTAAAAACATTGCCCATGTGACATTTTGGCGGAACTGCACAAAACACTCTTTAGAAAAGTGATTTGTGAAGTTCACCAAAAGGTCGCAATAGCAACGAGGTGAAAATGGATAGCCCTGTTTGCAAAAGGAGGTCGAAAGGAAACAATTACTACCCAATAACACGAGTTGAAGACACATACGCCGACAAAAAAGAAGCATGTTCCATGTAAAAATGGAAAGATAGCACATGGTGGTTTATCAAAAATGGCTTGAGGACGAGATTGCAAGATGGAAAGTACGCCGGCCGAGATACGATTTAAGCAAACAACTAAAGAAGATCCACATGAAGCAACGGGGAAGATGGGCAGTGGAGCAAGGCCGGAGGAAGCTGTACCTGAGGGTCATCGGGATGTTACTAGGAGGGCACCGGCGGCCGGGATCTGCCCATACTGCGGCAGCGAGCAAGTGGCGAAGGCCCTACCGCGCCAGAGCTTGGTCAGAGAGAACGACGGGTACCGCAGATCGGGACGAGCTGCCTCAATGCCGTCGAACAGAGAGACGATGCACATCCTCCCTTTCCACCGGCGGACGGGATGCAGCCGGATCACTGACCAACGCTGAGAGAGAGAGGCCACGGTGGCCTTGTGTGAGATGGTGTGACGAGACTCTCTAGAGACAAACCCATTTTTCCACTTTCCCCACGGCAATCGTTTTATATTCTAGGCGTGGTACCCGACCCTCCTTCAAGTAAACAACCGCTACACGCGTCAAATTATCACGTGGGCTGCCTTTTCGTACAGAAACGAACTCCACCGTGTACCCGCGGGGGTGTGGCCGGGAACGAGACGTGAGTACGTGTGTTCTGCGTGCACTTCTTCTTTAGGTGTAGGTATTTACGTGGGTGGGTGTGAGAGAGATGGTTTGTGCGAAACAGAGGCAATGTGTTGATGATATCTCAATCAGAAAAATGTAACATATGCAATGTGTGTGAAACGGATTCATGGACGTGAGATATCGATAGAATTGAAAACAGGGATGAAGTTTGTGGCTGCGCGATCGATAAAGAGTGCCATCGAATTTGTGTTTGTGTTGGGGAACGTAGTAATTTCAAAAAAAATTCCTACGCACACGCTAGATCATGGTGATGGCATAGCAACGAGAGGGGAGAGTGTTCGTCCACGTACCCTCGTAGAACGTAAGCGGAAGCGTTAGCACAACGCGGTTGATGTAGTCGTACGTCTTCACGATCCGACCGATCCAAGCACCGAACGTACGGGGCCTCCGAGTTCAGCACACGTTCAGCTCGATGACGATCTCCGGGCTCCGATCCAGCAAAGCTCCGGAGATGAGTTCCGTCAGCACGACGGCGTGGTGACGATGATGATGCTCTACCGGCGCAGGGCTTCGCCTAAACTCCACGACGATATGACCAAGGTGGAATATGGTGGAGGGGGGCACTGCACACGGCTAAGGAACGATCCGTAGATCAACTTGTGTGTCTGTGGGGTGCCACCCGCCCCCGTATATAAAGGAGCCAGGGGGGAGGAGGCGGCCGGCCAAGGAGGGCGCACCAAGGGGGGAGTCCTACTCCCACCGGGAGTAGGACTCCCTTCTTTCCAAGTAGGAGTAGGAGAAGGGGGGAAAGAGGAGGAAGAGAGGAAGGAAAGGGGGGGTGCCGCCCCCCTTCCCTTGTCCTATTCGGACTAGGAAGGGGAGGGGCGCGCGGCCCCCTCCTGGCTCCTTCCCTCTTCTCCCTCGAGGCCCATGTAGGCCCAATAACCCCCCCGGGGGGGTTCCGGTAACCTCCCGGTACTCCGGTAAAATGCCGATTTCACCCGGAACGATTCCGATGTCCAAATATAGGCTTCCAATATATCGATCTTTATGTCTCGACCATTTCGAGACTCCTCGTCATGTCGGTGATCACATCCGGGACTCCGAACAAACTTTGGTACATCAAAACTTATAAACTCATAATAAAACTGTCATCGTAACGTTAAGCGTGCGGACCCTACGGGTTCGAGAACTATGTAGACATGACCTAGAACCATTCTCGGTCAATAACCAATAGTGGGACCTGGATGCCCATATTGGTTCCTACATATTCTACGAAGATCTTTATCGGTCAAACCGCATAACAACATACATTGTTCCCTTTGTCATCGGTATGTTACTTGCCCGAGATTTGATCGTCGGTATCCAATACCTAGTTAAATCTCGTTACCAGCAAGTCTCTTTACTTGTTCTGTAATGCATCATCCTGTAACCAACTCGTTGGTCACATTGCTTGCAAGGCTTATAATGATGTGCATTACCGAGAGGGCCCAGAGATACCTCTCCGACGACCGGAGTGACAAAACCTAATCTCGAAATACGCCAACTCAACATGTACCTTCGGAGACACCTGTAGTACTCCTTTATAATCACCCAGTTACGTTGTGACGTTTGGTAGTACCCAAAGTGTTCCTCCGGTAAACGGGAGTTGCATAATTCTCATAGTTACAGGAACTTATATAAGTCATGAAGAAAGCAATAGCAATATACTAAACGATCAAGTGCTAGGCTAACAGAATGGCTCATGTCAATCACATCATTCTCCTAATGACGTGATCCCATTAATCAAATGACAACACATGTCTATAGTTAGGAAACATAACCATCTTTGATTAATGAGCTAGTCAAGTAGAGGCATACTAGTGACTATATGTTTTGTCTATGTATTCACACATGTATCATGTTTCCGGTTAATACAATTCTAGCATGAATAATAAACATTTATCATGGTATGAGGAAATAAATAATAACTTTATTATTGCCTCTAGGGCATATTTCCTTCAGTTTGCCCACGTAGAAGATACAGGGCGGCTGGCCTACTGGAATTTGAGAGGGCAGAGGTGCAGTTCTTTTCTATGGCATGGATACCTACCTACAACATTCGACTATCGGTGTGTGTGTGTGTGGGGGGGGGGGGTAGAGACCGGTCGACTAGTATATGTGTGGGGAAGGAGAGAGACCTAGCTATGTATTGAGGGAGATCGATCGACATCCATGGATATGTGTAGCAGAGGAATAAGGTTGGGAAAAGACAAAGGTAGAGCGTCGGAGGGTTGGTGGTGGAGTGGCATCTCACAAATGGTGGGAGAGGCCTGCTAGACAAACGGAGGGTATGAGTGCAATATCAATAAGAGAGGGCGGGGTATGTCTGTCTGTCTATGCACGTGAGTGTGAGAGACGGGTCGGGAGGTATTCAAGGATGACGAGGGGAGAAGATATGGTTGTGGTAAGCTTGCGTAACTACATAGGAAGATCAACCGTCGTGTGTCCGAGAAAATGAGAGACATAACTAGCGAGGTAAGTGTATCGGTGCTTGGTGAAAACGAATTATAGTCGACCTGGCTATATGTAGGGAGATCAGTTCATATACACGCCTGCATGTGTTAGAAGCAAATAAGGTCCGGAGAGGCAGACAGGGGGAGAGGGTGTGGCTTGGAGGTGGTGCGAGAGGCCTACCATGTCGAGGGGGAGGAGTGTGCGAGCATGTGATTAATGAAAAGAGGGGCGGGAGTGTGCACCTGCGTGGAATCGTATTGGACATATGGGGGCATAGACGGTGAGAAGAGAAGAGGGGAAGTATATATGTTTTTTTTGTAGGCACACTTGGCTAGAGAGGTATATCGACCAGTGTGTGCCAGAAAGAAGGAGCCGGGGGCCTACACACACCGCTGGTGGATGACCTAAAGAGAAATAATGAATGTGCGCGATGGAGGGGACACTAAGGGTGTGTGAGGGGGGCGGGCATGTGCATGCACGACAGAAAGTTAGCGCTAGCTAGCTACAAATAGAAGAGGATCATGAAGGTGTAAAATACGAACAAAGATCATAATTCATTATAAAAAAGTGGATACGGATACTTGAAGAAGATATCATAATGTAGAACATTGATTTAATTTGGGCTAATGTGTGGCTTTTGCAACTCAGGTCTAAATACTTGTCATAATGTAGGGGGCGGGGCACTATACTTTGTGTGATAAACACGGTGTACGTATGGAACATGGTTTAGATTATGAATATATAGTTAGTACATCAAATGTACTATTATTTGGAATCAACATCAAGTGTATTCAAAAAATAGAATTCGAGTTCATGTAGTACACATAGTTCATATCCATCTCTATAGTAATCATGTGGTGTGTTATTAAGGTAATACAAAAATGATGGTTGAAGTTGGCAACAATCATGATTGTAGATTCTTATTGAAATAAAGAAACGAATTCAAATTTAGTTCGAATTGCAGCAGTAGTATAGACATTTGGAATGCACTAAAATCTTGGTATGAGTAGGTTACATGCATTATACAGCAAGCGAAAAAATTTTAATCGGACATAACATGGATTCATACTCCCTCCTTCCATCTATATAGGGCGTAATGAGATTTTTAAGACCGCCTTTGACTATTGACAAGATTAATAGTACATGACATGCACAATGTGAAAATTATATCATTGAAAGAACCTTTCACATACGAAGTTAACGGTGTGCTTTGTGTAAGTCGCATGTCATATATCATTGCTCTAATATTCGGTCAAAGTTAGCATCGAAAAACACATTAGGCCCTATATAGATGGAAGCAGGGAGTAGCTTTGAAAAGCATTTGTATAGTAAAACGGGGCAAGACTCTCTCTTTGTGGTGTGAATAGTTTTATTTTTTTCGTTTTCTTTTTGGTTGAGGGAAGTGCGAATTGATTTGGTACATACAAGTACAATATTACTACAAGTTAGGCTTGTCCCTAAAATTCAACCCGCGTCTTGTTATATCCTGAAAATTCAGATATCGTGCTCCCAAAACTGGCTCCTTCACAACCCGCGGCTTGCTATCCCGAAATTACAACGCACGCGAAAACTCCCTCCAGCTGCCAAATCCCGACATGCGAAATCTCCCATCTAACCCTGAGCCGAAAGGGCCGCTAGTTCAAATCGGTGGGGGGGGGTACTTTTGTAACACACCCTACATTTTGGACAAGCGCGTCCCTAAGTCAAGCTTCACCCCCTCCCATCGCCCCCTTTTCGCCATTCGAAATCCCAGGCCGCCATAACCTCTCCGCTCCAGCCGTGAAACCCCACCCTCCTCCGTCTGCCACGTCACCACTGCCCAGCTGGAGCCTCTTCCCCGACGACGTCGTCCACCGCAACATCTCGATGTCCCTCATCCACCTCCCCGGATGAGGATCCATCGTCCATCTCGCCGTCCCGCCAGTTCAGCCGCCCCGTCCTCCACCTCCAAGGAGCTGCTCCGACGATCGCCTCGTCTATCGCGGCTGCTCCATCCCCATAGCGTCGCCTTAACCTGCTCCACCGGAACCGCAGCATCCTCACCGACTCCTCGGACGAAGACGAGGCCTACTCGGCGCCACCAATGAGGTTGTACACTCATCGCATCACACCTTCTCCTTAACTCGATCTCCCGGCGCTGACAGTGCTCCATCCCGCACCCCCATGGAGTGGCTACCTTGAAGCCGGCTCCGCGGGCGACATCTCCATGGCGCCTCTCCCCCAGTGCGAGCCCCCTTCGTCAGCGGCATCTATACCAGCCGGATCTGCTACTGCTGCTCCGGCTCTCACTCGCTCGCTCGCGCTGCTGCTGCTCCGGCTCTCGCTCGATCGCTCGCTCGCCCAGCTGCTGCTGCTGCTCTCCCCCTTGCTCGTGCTGCTGCTCTGCTCCGATTAAGCCACACTTCAGTCCACTGAATCAACTTTTGGGTCAGTCGATTTTCAGGGGTGGGGGGGGGGGGGGCTCGCCGGAGTTAAGGAAGAACCACCCGCAGCGGGGACGGGGGCTCGCCGGAGAATCACCCCACTATCTATCTTAGGGTTCAGGGTGGGGGGGTGGGGGGCCTAGAGGGCTGGCCGGGGCGGCGGTGGCCAGTTGTTTCGGGGCGGCGAGGCGGCGTTGGGGCCGGCGGTTCGGCCGGTGGTGGCAAGTGGCTCAGGGGGGTGCAGGTTGAAGATGAACTGCAGGCCCTCCCTAAACTACATGTCAAGTGCCTCTCTGCTACCATTGCGTTCAGTTTTGACAGTAGCATTCATATTCCACAGTAAATTTCAGTTTCGACAGTTAAGTTCAGAGTCAACAGTTTTTACCTCATCTGTTGTAGCCAGGTGGTTTTTGGTGATGTTAATTTTACATCCATTTTACATCATCTATTGGAGATGCTATTAGAATCCCACTTGAGATTGATGATGTCCGTCTTGTGCTGCTTCAGCCTTGACGTCTTACGGCTCACCGGAGCTACTCCAACGACAGAACGATCCATCACAACAGAGCAGTGCCCTGGATGCCGTCTACAGATTCCTTAGATCTTCCTTCACACCTCCGACAGCCACCTCTGCCTCAACTGCTTCAGCGACCAACCAAATGATGCCGAGGGCGATACGGCTACGGCAAAGAGGTTGTACACTTGTTGCATCACTTATTACTATACATTCATGTCGATCCATTAGGGCTATTTTGGTTCAACGAAAAACATAGCAATAGGGAATTTTCCAATGGCAGTCTACTATTCAATTATTCATGCATTTTGTTGAAAGGGATGAAGCAAAACATCCACCTGGACCTACCTTTCAAAATCCTATGCATGAAAACAAGACCAAGTGCATTAGTGCCAGAATAACATTCTAACTGTACACGCTTTCATATGGTTTCTCTTTATTTTGGCCATGTTTCTTTGCATTCCTCTGCTCTTCCAATTCCTATAAACCAAACACCCAAGTTGACAGAAATCCTATGTTTACAAATGCTCTGTTTACCATGTGCATTTTCCTATCCTATTCCGGTGTTTTTCCTATCCCTGCGTTTTAAGAATCATGCAAGCCAAATGAGCCCTTATAGAATTACTTTAGTTACAGGTACGTGTCGAAGGGAACTTTGTGTGGTTTGTCCTGCTCCTGCCGCGACGTCGTCCACCTCACCTGAGTTGCTCCATCGACAGAAGCATCCACCAAACCAGACATCATGACCCCTGACCGTCTTTTGCCGCCTCAGATCTCCGTCCCTGCCGCTGGCACCCACCCCAACGGCATCACCATCATCGACTCAGCAGATGAACCTGAGGAGTACACAGGTCCACAAGAGAGGTCACACTCTTTTGTTTCTTCTTATGTTATGCATTGCTTAAACTTTACCTGCTACTTTATCATCCTGTTCAACTCTTGGACTCCCAAGTCAGGCCCAAATTAATGTTCAAACTTGAGTTCTAAATTAGTTGTGGGGCACATATCGAGGCAGCAATGAATAGTATGTCTGTCTAATATATGGTTCACCTAGGGTATGCCTATGTTGTTCATCTTGGGTGGGAAACAAATAGAAAAGCAATCATCATCTGTCTTTTTATTAATTTAAAGCAATCATCAGCCTGCTATCATTATTTTTGGATCCATCTACTGGTTGTTGCCATCACTCTAAATTTCTGCATGCTCTCCTTACATAATCTCACCATATTTTTTCGTATGCATGTTAGATATTGTACACAGTCATGCTGAACATGTAGAGAAAAAGAGAAGAGTTTTGCGCGGCAATACAATGTCATGCAGACATCGCTCCATGGTGGGTTCAATGGCAAACCCTCCCCACACCTCTCCAGATTGTAATCCAGAGGAAGATATCTGTTCTGAGGCGGATTCAGACGCAGCTGACCACTCCTATTTACCCCCCAAGGTGTTTGCTCTACCTTGGCATGATGATGTTAGTCATATCATGCATATGTTGCCTTGCAGTGCCTACTTTTGACATCATATATGTCATCTGCTTAGTTTAGACATGTTCTGTAATGCCACCTGTTTAGTTTCTATATCATATATGGGAATTATGCAGTCTCATGTCTTTTAGCCAGCCATAATATATGTAAATGTGCAATGCCATCCTGTTTAACCAAGCATCATATATTTGAATGATATCTTGCCCATCCTTTTCTTCATTACATTTCTATTTGTCGACAATGTTTGTACATTAAACTACTCTTCCTGTGAATCAGCCATTTGGGTGGGAGATGGAAAAATCTGGAGTGAAAACAAGGCCTTCAGAGAAGACAGTGCTACCTGTCGAAGCAGATCTCTTGTTGGGTCCCGATAGCTCCTCAGAGATGGATTTAGAGACAGATGACCAGTCCTATTCCCCCACTGAGGTGTATGCTATAACTTGGCACGGTTATACTGCTCATATCATGCATACGGTGTCTTGCATTGCATAGTTTAGACATCATATACACAATATTCAACACCATGTTCTTAGTTCAGACGTCATATCGAATGCCCTCTGTTTAGCATATAAATCACATAGGTGAATTAAATGATGTGATCCTGATTACTTAGATAACATGTACGTGAATTAGGTCATGCGATCCTGTTTAGTTATTCATCATATCTTTGAATTATGTTATGCTATGCTATCCAGTTTAGATAGACATCATATATGTGAAATTATGTGATGCTATCCGTTTTAGTTAAACAATATACATGCCAACTATTTAATGCCCTCTTTTTTTCACACTATCTATTGCATCTGTCTCTCATACAATGTCTGTACATTCAACTATGTTTCCTGTTTATCAACCATTTGAATTGGAGCGGGTGATGCCAGTATCTAGCAGAATAAAAACACGGTCTTCAAATAAAAAAGTGCTACCTCTTGGTGGAGATAGCACCCCGGTTGTACATGCACAAGAACCAGCCCTACCACACATAACCCAAACTGTCGCAGATTGTACCCCTACTGCGATGGATAGAGAACCAGCTTCACCCAATCTAACCCCAACCCCAGCCGATAGTAACCCAGTTCATGTTGACACAACACCATCTCCACCACAGAGCTCCCAAACAAGAGCAGTTAGTAAGGCAGCCCCAGTGCCCAAAGGGCCAGTACTATCACGGTGAACCCCAACTCCACCAGTTAGTACGCCTATTCCTGTGGAGGAAGCACAACCAGCTAGTCGTAGTTTAGCATCTATCGCATTTGATGTTGTTAAATCGTATGTGCGTATCTTCCCATCTTGGAAATATTATACTGAAGATGAAGGAAAATGCCAGTTGCAGGTGTTTGTCCAGGAGTTATGTGTAAGTAATGTTATT
The DNA here is from genome assembly GCF_018294505.1 of Triticum aestivum. NCBI lineage: Eukaryota > Viridiplantae > Streptophyta > Magnoliopsida > Poales > Poaceae > Triticum > Triticum aestivum. Next base: position 530,295,843 of record NC_057795.1, read on the forward strand.
CATGGCAATTACTTTGCTTCGTCCCATACATCCTACCTCCATGATGGTTATGATACAGCAAATTTTCTCATTTTTCTCCATAGAGAAGGACCGATTTGGAAACTCAGGATGAGGTAACATGTGCTAATACCTCTGCTATCTTCAAGAATGCTTGGTGGCAGTATCGGAATTACCTGAAGAAACGTACTTCACCGGCAAAGAAGCTCATCAAATTCCCTTACGTTCTCCTGATACACATTTACTGGACGATGACTGGGAACGCCTTGTTCTGTACTGGTCCCAAACCAAGAATGTGGTAAGGTCTATGAGCTCATTTTCTATTTTTAAGTATTATATTCTTACGTCTTACCGTACTCTTTTCATGTAGAACAAGTGCCTAAACCTGAAGAACAACTGTTCTAATTTAAGATTCCATTGCTATCATAGTTCAAAAAAGCGCTAGGTGTTAATTGTGTGTTTTGCCACCGCCTTGCGCTTTACTGACCAAAGCGCATGCTTATGCGCAGTTATGCACAGATTAAGCGTAGTTATGCGCAATGCGTTTTGCCAACGCCTAGAGCCTAGGCGCGCTTAAACGCTCGCTTAGGCGCGCCTTTTTTTAACTATGATTGCTTTGCTCTTGTATCACTGTATTTACTGATACAAACTTATTTTTAAATTGAAGGATCCAATCAAAACTCCAATGGCACAGCAGGTATGTTCACGCATGTTTCTTTAACAGGTTTGCTCTTATCAATAGCTCTTTTGATTTCAATTTCAATTGTGTATACAGTTGACTTTCCTATCATTCACATTACTAGCATCACAATAGAGCCAATAGTGTTCTTGTACATGTAGACCCGTGGTACCCATCTGAAATCTTGTTGTGCCGTGTAGTTTCCCACGCTTTGTATTCTTTCACTGCCGCTTTGTCTTGAGCTGATATGATTTGAACTGTGTCTCTATTTTGATTTGGCAAGACAATGCAGTGACCATAGGACATAGATATATGTTTGTTTGATGCTTTTATTATGTACTAGTACTTGGCAATAGAAGACTTGGTAGTTTAATCCTGTCCACCTTACTAATGAACTGGTTCACCAAAATGAGTTTCATATACTAGTACATGCTAAACTTGTTATGTGTCTGCTTGTTTCTTCTTTTAGAATGCTGACAGAATATTGGGGAAGAGTGCCTTATTAAGCAATGGTAAAGGAAGTAATGCAGATAAAGTTCAGGATAGTGACACATCCTTGTTAGTCTCCAACAAAGCTGATAAAACAGCTAAGGAAGACTATCTTGAAGACAGCGAGACAACCCCAAAGTCTTGTCTTGGTTTAGTGTTCGAGTTACTAGCCACTACCGCTTGCACAAGCTATTCAAACTCACTGTATGAATCAGTTCGGTTTCCTGAGTCTCAACTACAAGCTGAAAGACATCGATAAGCTATGCTGCGACAAGAAGCGGAAGGACTGCGGAAGTCCCTGGAGCATTCAGATGCATACTTTCTGGTGCAACAACAAGCGTTGGAGGATTTTAGCGCCAAACAGGACAAAGCTAATCAGCTTGCTAAGCTTATTGCCAGCATGGTGGATACCCAGGATAACGTTTCTTGAGCTCTTATGAGGTTGTTTCAGTTATGCTCTTGTTTTGCTACCGCGTTTATTTGCACTGGTGGCCAATTTTGATGGCCAGTGTATTTAATATGCTGCTTTGTTCCCTATATTTGCACTGGTGGCAAACTTTGATGCCCAGTGGATGTAATATGTGTAATAGCGGTAATAGGCTAGCATTAATTGCTTGCTTATTTATTTCCTTATTGTCTTGTTTAGTTGTTTGCTTGTAGTCATTGCAGTTCTTTTTCTGTGTTTTTGGTAACTAGGCCAAAATAATCATGGCAACACACGGACTGTTGTAAACATGGGCCTCCTGCAGGCCGTATGATCCATGGGCCTTCTTCCGGCCGTATAATCCATTGGCCTTCTATACGGGCCGTAGGATCCATTGGCCTTCTATACGGGCCTTAGGGTCCATGGGCCTTCTACGGGCCATAGGGTCCATGGGCATTCTATGGGTCGTACGACCCATGGGCCTTCTACGGGCCGTAGATCCATGGGCCTCATACGGGCCATAGATCCATAGGCCTTCTACAGGGCGTATCATCATTTCGCCAATCATGGGCCATACAATTCATGGACCATAACGGGCCATTAATAGACCGTATTTGATAACTCTATGAAAACAGCCCAACGCGTTTTTTTGACATGAAAAACGGCCCAACGTATTAATGGTCCGTAAACGGGCCGACTGTAACGACGTGCTGAATTTGGCCCACAAGCAGAAAATGACATTAACGGGCCATATGTAACCGAATGCTGGAAATGAGGCCAAGAATCAATGGGCCCTGAGAAGGCCGAAAGATAACTTGGGCTGGAAACGGCCCAATAGAATAACGGGCCGTTAATGGGTATAAAGTGATACACTATTAATTACGGGCCAGGTTCACCACGGGCCGGTAATTGGCCAAGAGTTACAAAGGGCCTCATATGGGCCGAAAGAAGTCATGGGCCACACATGGGCCGGAAGTTAAAATGGGCTGGAATCATATTGGACGGCCCAGATGACGCTACTGGGCCTAATTTGGATAGGGCGTAACGGGCCCTGGGTTAGCGGGCTATAAATGGGCTATGTGCGAACAAGCCGTTAACAGGCTTTCTGTGGGCCGGCCCGCCACCTTTTGAACAAGTCAAACGGGCTGGCCTTTTCACAAGAATGGGCCTCTGTTGGGCCGTGCCACGTGTCGCCATATCATAGGCGCCTTTGGTCCAATGAGCAGATGACATCTGTCCCAACGGTGAGCCGACACGTGTTTCCTCCAGCCAATGATGATTTTACACGTGGAAAATCCCCATTGGTCGGGGCTGTTAACGGGTTATCGGATCCAAAACCTGACCCGATAGCTTAACTGTGTTCCGTTACGGTGGATGCCACGTGTCGGTCACCCTTGACGAAAGCACTTCTGTGATGCGCAATTTATCGTCATGGAAGTGGACACTTCCATGATGATAATTTTGGTAATGTCATGGAACACTTCTACGACAGCACAGGTATGACTATCTTGATTCTGTCATAAAATCGTCATGGATGTACATGCATGACAAAAAACGTGACCTACTGTGACAAACACGTATCATCATGGAAGTGTATTTTTTTTGTAGTGCTCGAGGGTGGATCCTATTACATTCACCTTGATGATTACATCGAGTGGAATCCGTCGGGGGTGATTCCTCGGGTTTTCCCCTTGATGTTTGGACACACAGATACTTGGACTTTACAACTGTTACTTGGAAAGGCAGGTCGACCCTGAGGGGTACCCGCGAGTGATCTGGAGACTGGTTGACCTGGAGGGTGCCCGCGAGATAATTACAAGGCGTGGCCGGGCATTACTAGCCCTTGCCGCAAGTCCTCGAGACGGGGCAACGGGGTCACATCTTTCGTGAGTCTCTGCTTGTTACCGCGCGTTCCTAATCCACTACAATTTGGATATTTGATCTGAGGGGCCTCTGGCCTGATAGCACCAACCATCACGTGGGCATACTATGGGTGTTCTGCATCGTATGTGTCACATCCCTAGCTTCTGGCAATGCCTAGTGCTAGCTTTTGGTGATGCATCATGTTTACTTTTCATAGAAAATTGAAATGGGGATTGCCTAAACCCTAGCATCAAAGGAATTCACTATGTTCAACTAAAATATTCTCAGTGATTCCAAATGGCTTTTAAAAATGTTCATCATTTCTGGAAAATGCTGGAAACAATAACCAGAGGTGTTGCACATTTTTCCATGACGTATTTGGGCTCTGAATTAAATCATATAGTATTTGCATTTGGGCATTTGAATGCTATTAAATATTTTAAATGCTCAAATAATCATAAACTAAAATGTTCACTGTTGGATATATTCTAAACAGTAGCCATGATTAGTTTCATAATTTTTGGAAATGCTCTAGCATTTTTAATAAAGCCCAGAACAAAATAACAAAATAGAAAACATAATTTAATTAAAAGAGAGAGAGACTTACTGGCTTACCTGCACAGCCCACCTGGCGGCCCAAGTGGCCGTCCCAGCCCACTTGCCTGGCACTGTTGGCCAGCCAACCAGGAGCCCCACCGTCTTCAACCTCTGCCAGTAGGCAGAGGCGTGTCGACGCGCGTGCGCCCGAGCTCCACCTCCTGCTTCCACTTCCTGCTCCCCCCCCCCGCCACTCGCATGTCTCCGCGCCACAGGAACGGCCTCGACCCCTCTGCCTCTCCCCTCACTCTGGAGCTCTCTTCCTCTCCTCTAGCTCCCTCCCCGCAGCCCTACCGAACACGCCGTCGCCGCACCGGCAACCACACGCCTCACCGACAAGTCTCCGAGCTTCTGCGTGTCGTCCTTGACCACCTCGATGAGATACGCAGCGTCGGGCGCCCCCTAACACAGTCGACGCCGTCGTCTTCAACCCTCAGCTCCCCAGATTGCCGGCAATGCCCCGACATCGACCGGCCTCCTACAAGCCCTCTTAGATGGGTGCTGCAACCGCTGTGAGATCCGCCATCGTTTTCCCCTCCTCCCCGTGCCTCTCGATCACCGTAGCCGCTGTTTCGACCGAAGCCGAAGCTCACCGCCGCCTAGCCTTGTTGCTGCCGTGACCACAGACACCTAGAGCCACAACCGAGAACGCCACCATGCTCAACACGTTCCCAGGAGTCGACAGCGACCACCCGCGGCTCCTGCCGCTCCCTGCAACATTGATTCGCTCGACGCCCGAACTCCGGCCGCCGCTTTTGCCATCACCGTCGATCCTAGTGGCCCCGCAACCTGCTGCTGCCTCTGCTAGATGCGCACGGGCAAGGGCAACCCCCTGGTTCCCTCAGTTGCCGCTGTCATGGCCTCTAGGGTGGACACCGCCGCGTCTGTGTGCTCGCCGGCGTTGAACTCCGGCGACGCTAACATGGCACCGTCGTTAGGCACTAATTACCCAGCTTAATTACCCCTCATGACCCACTTACACATGGGCCCCACGCCCTTAACTAACCGTAGTTTCATTTCCTGTTTAGTTTAGATTAACCCAGCAGGACCCACGCGTCAGTGTTGATCCTGCTGACGTGGCCGTTGACCTGGCCCACCTGTCAGCGAGCTAAATAGCCCTGTGTCACTGACGTGTAGCCCCCACATGTCAGGTTTGACCTGGCCGACTCTGTTGACCAGCTAATGTCATTATGACCTAGTGCTGACGTAATAAACCTTTTCTGGCGTTTAATTAATCCAGGAAATTCCAGAAAATGTCCAAAACTTCTAAAATTCATAGAAACTCAAATATAACTCCAAATGAACCAAATTATATATGAAAAATGATCAGAAAAATCCAATCCATCCATCCGCACTGGTTTCATGCATGTTAAGGCAACTTAAACCTGCTGTTTATATCAAAACATTATAATGCACTTTATAAATTCATAAGTTGAGTTTGAACTTGAACCTTTGGGTTAAAAATAACTCAAACCCATCTGGTTGTAGCTGCATTAGGCCAACACACTCATGTTTCCATGTTATGATCATGCATCATATTGTGCATTGCAGTGATTGTATTTCCTTTTCTGTTGCCGGAACTTGTCCCCTCTCGATAGACGTGGTTTCGATGATGTGATCGATGACACCGATGAAGAACTATACTATCTTTCGAAGTGCCAGGCAAGCAAAACCCCCTTGTTCATTTCGATACAATCCCACTCTCTCGCTCCTGCTCTCTTTTACTGCATTAGGACAACAACGACTCATGTGTTACTTCCTGCGGTAGTTGAACCCCTTTTCCTCTGCATGACCTGTCATTGCCATAGTAATTAGATGAAACCCACTAGCATGAGTAGGAGTTGTTTGAGCCTAGATGTGCCTACTCATTCTTGCTTGTTTGTCATGCCTGCTACTGCTTAGAGTTGAGTCAGGTCTGATTCATCGGGGATGAATTGGAATGGTGTTGAACATGTCCTACTATGTGTGAGCTAAGTGTGTGAACACGATTTGGTAAAGGTAGCGGTGAGAGGCCATGTAGGAGTACATGGTGGGTTGTCTCATTGAAGCCATCCTCAGGAACTGAGTTCTGTATCCATGAACAGCTACTACCACTCATTGGGATCCTTAATTGACCCTCTCGGCTTCTTAACCAACCTTGTCCTCTGTCCTGGAGTTGCAACTAGTTTCTGGTGTTTGTACTATGCTGGAGGATGGGCAGCACTGACCTGAGGGGTGGGCTGTGATGCGGTAGGCACATGGCCGGGTATGCTGGGCGCCCGTTTGGTGTCGTGGAACCCTGTACACATCGTTCGGGGCTGTATGTGGAAACCTCGGATGGACTCCCTGCGGATGGAACCTGAATAGGCGATAAACCTGGACTAGAGACTTGATTGTTTAGGTAGGCCATGGCCGACACCCTCGCCAGGCTTCCGCTTGAAGGTTGCCGAGATACATGACGTGTACATGGCGGTAAGTGGTGAGAGCGTGTGTGAAGAAGTACACCCCTGCAGGGTTAACATAATCTATTCGAAAGTCACGTTCGCGGTAAAGGACCTCTGGGTTGCCTATGCAGTTCATAGACAAGTGAAAGTGGATACTCTAAAATACGCAAGATAAGCGTGAGTGCTATGGATGGCGTTCTCGTAGGGAGACGGGAGCGGATCCATAGTGGTGTATTGATATGGTGAATATGTGGACTCGTGTGCGCCACCTCAAAAGAGTTACTTGCAGTCGTAGACTAGGATAGCCACCGAGTCAAAGCTGGCTTGCTGCAGTTAAACCCCACCATCCCTTTGTTGATAATGATGCATATGTAGTTAGATCTGATGTAAGCCTTGTTGGGTACATTTGTACTCACATTTGCCTATTTTATGTTTTTGCAGAGAGATTTCCGTCTCACTAGTAGTTCCACGTGGACTTCGATGTTTAGCTTGTTACCTCAGCTACGATCTTGTGCCTGCAGCAGGATCTGGTAGATAGTTAGGCTTCTCAGCCTTTTTCATTTGTAGATGTCTATACTCAGACATGTTAAGCTTCCGCTTGTGCTTTGACTTGTATGCTCTAAGTGTTGGGTCATGAGACCCATGTTTGTAATATCCCGCTCCTCTGAGCCTATTGAATAAAATACTTGAGTTGTAGAGTCATGTTGTGATGCCATGTTGTATTTGCACATATCGAGCATATTGTGTCTATGTTATTGAAATGCTTGGTATGTGTGGTATCTGACTATCTAGTTGTTTATCCTTGGTGGCCTCTCTTACTGGTAAATGTCTCCTAGTGCTTCCACTGAGCTTGGTAGCTTGCTACTGCTCCAGAACACTTAGGCTGGCCGGCATGTGTCCTTCTTTGTTCCTGTGTCTGTCCATTCGGGGAAATGTCACGCGGTGTCTTCCGGAGTCCCGTTAGCCTGCTACAGCCCGGTTTACCGGAGTCCTGCTAGCCCAGTTGCTACTGCCCGGATTCACTCGCCGATGACCGACACGTTTGTTGCTGGGTCATGTATGCCTGTCCCTATAAGTTAGTGCCACTTTGGGTTCACGACTAGCCATGTCAGCCCGGGCTCCTTGTCATATGGATGCTAGCGACACTATCATATACGTGTGCCAAAAGGCGCAAACGGTCCCGGGCCTCGTAAGGCGACACCCGTGGGAATACCTTGCGTAAGGCCGCAAAGTGATATGAGGTGTTACATGCTAGATCGGTGTGGCATTGAGTCGGGGTCCTGACAATATGCATCAGCCGAAGCTTAATAGATGTCAGCGAGTGAGCGGCGCGCGCCGTGTCGGACTAGTAACCACTTGCCTTTTTTAAGGAGGTAGATAGGTCTACTCACTGGCCGCGTTCGCAACGTGCAGGAGTTCCCGGGGAGATGGCCCATGACCCCTGGGGGCATAGGTTTAGTCCGGCATGCTGACCTCTCTATTAATCCTAGGTCGGGTTGCGGCATATTGTTTGGCCGAGGCCGGGCATGACCCAGGAAAGTGTGTCCGGCCAGAGTTAATCAAGCGTAGTGGGTAAGTTGGTGCACCCCTGCAGGGAAGAAAACATCTATCGATAGCCTGTCCTACGGTAACGGACACTCGGTGTTGTATCCCGATCGATACAACTAGAACTGGATACTTGAGGTGATAAGTGGATAGTATGGCTCTGGGATTGCTTTCTCGCAGGGAGTTGAGAAAGGATCTGTGGCCGAGGTTGATAACACTACTACTACTTTACTTTATGCTACTCTTATCTCTTCTGATGCTGCAAGATGCTTAGAGCTGCTTGAAGATGCTAGTCCTCGATAGGCTAGGTTTTCCCCTTCTCTTCTGGCATTCTGCAGTTTAGTCCACATATACAACCCATTTCATTGATACCGATGCATATGTAGTGTAGATCCTTGCTTGCGAGTACTTTGGATGAGTACTCACGGTTTCTTTGCTCCCCTTTTTCCACCTCTTTCCATTCTTCCCGGATGCTGCAACCAAATGGTGGAGCCCAGGATCCACACGCCACCTTCGACGACGACTACTACTACCACGAGGGTGCTTACTACTGCATGGAGGCCGCCGACGACCAGGAGTAGTTAGGAAGCTCCTAGGCAGGAGGCCTTGCCTTTCCGATCAATGTTGCTTTTGTGCTAGCCTTCTTAAGGCAAAACTTGTCTAACTTATGTCTGTACTCAGATATTGTTGCTTCCGCTGACTCTTGTGTTTTCAATCTTATGTATTCGAGTCCTCGAGGCCCCCGGCTTATTAAAGCTTGTTTTATTTTAATTTGTGTCTAGAGTTTTGTTGTGATATCTTCTAGTGAGTCCTTGATCTTGATCATACACATCTGTGTGCATGATTAGTGTACGATTGAATCGAGGGCATCACACGGCGGCCTTCCGACGATGGTCTTCTCGGACTCCATGATCAGCATATCACCCTTGCGGCCGTTCATTATGGGTAACTTACAAATCATCGCACATGAGTACTCACAGATGCATCGTGTGCGATGCTCCTAGCTACTGTAAGCAACTAGTTTGCATTTTCAAAGGTTTTTGTACGAACACAATTGCACACGAACTTACCATAGTAAATGTTTGTGTTGTAATTTCTCATTGCAATCAGTTCATCCGAGTGGGTTGTTTGCTGCGTATCACACACATCGGGTTTACATGAATCGTTTGTGTTCTTTTGGCTAATTGCAAATACCGCATATCACACACATCTTGTTAAGCTGAACCATTTCCATTCTCTTGCCTAATCGTAAACAGTTTGTCCGAGTGAACCGTATGTCGTATATCACACACACCTTGATCTGGTTGACCGTTTCTGTTGCATTCCCTAATAGCACACAGTTCATCGGAGTGAACTGTATGCCGTATATCGCACACACATTGATAAGGATGCCCGTTTCTATTGTTCTACCTCATCGCAAATAGTTCTGCTGGATCAACCGTATGCCCAGCATCGCACATGTAACTAAAATCTGAACCGTGTTTGATGTCTCCGCCATCACAAACGTTTTGCATCTTATTTGATGGTTTTTTAACATCCCTGTTTGCGATTAATGTTTGCGACTAATGCATCGCACACAGTTTCATCAAAGGGTCTCTGATCATAGTGTCACATCAGCAGCATCCTGCAGTAGTGTAGGGCTTATGCAATATTTGAGAGGTTGAGGCAAGGAAGGCTTGGGTTGAATAAAATAACACAACAAAAGGAAAGGAGTACTCCAAGGTCAAAAGCAACCAAGAAGAGAGGACACTTGGAGTAGTCCAACACCCGAAAGCCTAAAACATGAAAGCACAACTTAAACCAAAAGGAGCTAAGCCTCTCAAAGAGAGGGCGGTGACCGAAGTCACATACGTTTGAGTCAATTGGTATGGCACCGCGAAGATCTTAACCTTGGGCCCATGACCAAAACTTGTCTTTGAAGCACAAGTACCATTAATAATGGCTAATGTGAAAGACTCGATCAACTTATGCATAATGGGGGGAGGGAGAGGTCATTCAGAGAACAACACTCCCCCTATTTCCATGCCTACATCTGTAACAAGATAATATGATGAATGCGGCTGGGTGTGCCTAGATTCAAGCCACATTGCTCAAATCAATGATATTTCATGCTTTAACTTGCGAAATCTTGCTTCATCCAAAGGCTTCATGAAAATATCCGCTAGTTGCTCTTGAGTGTTGAGGTAGATGATCTCAATTTCTCCACGCTTGATGTGATCCTGGATTAAATAATGACGAATCTCAATATGATTCGTCTTGCTATGTTGCACCAAATTGTAGGAGATCCTTATGGAAATTTCATTGTCACATAGAAGAGGCACTTTGTCACAAAGTTACACCAGAATCCTTTAAAGTTTGCCTCATCCATAGCAATTGTGCACAACAACTTGCGACGACTGCATACTCGGCATTGGTGGTGGAGAGACACACACAATTTTCCTTCTTCGAGGACCAACTCACCAAAGAGCGACCAAGAAGTTTGCACCCTCCGGAAGTCGACTTCGTCTCCACAATGTCTCCTGTCCAATCTGAGTCCGAATATCCCATGAGGTCAAAGCTTGCTCCTTTGGGGTACCATAGGCCAAGGTTTGGGGTATGAGCTAAATATTGAAAGATTCGCTTGACCACCACATAGTAGCTTTCCTTAGTGCGGTTTGGAACCTTGCACACATTCCCACACTCAACATAATATCTAGTCTAAATGCACAAAGGTAAAGCAAGGATCCAATCAGGGAGCAATATACTTTTTGATCCACCGCTTTACCATTGGGATCAATGCGAAGCTTGCATTTGGTTGGCATTGGAGTCTTAGCCGGCTTGACATCATCTAGCTTGAATCTCTTGAGCACGTATTGGGTATATTTGGCTTGACTGATGAAAGTCCCTTCTCTTCTTTGCTTGACTTCGAACCTGAGAAAGAACTTCAACTCTCCCATCATAGACATCTCGAACTTCTCGGTCATTAGTGCGGCAAAATAATCATTGAAATAGTTGTTAGGAGAACCAAATATGATATCATCAACATATAGTTGGCATATGAACAAATCCCCTTTAACCTTCTTAGTAAAAAGAGTGGGATCAATTTTCCCAATTTCCAACCCACGATCTTGCAACAACTCGGTAAGGTGCTCATACCACGCATGTGGGGTTTGTTTAAGGCCATAGAGTGCCTTGAGTTTGTATACATGATTGGCGAGCTTGGGATCCTCAAATCCCGGGGGTTGTTTGACATATGCCAACTCATTCAAGGGACCATTAAGAAATGCACTCTTCACATCCATTTGTTGTAATTTGAAATCATGATGAGATGCATATGCAAGCAACATGCAAATAGATTCAAGACGAGCAACGGGGGCAAAGGTTTCAGCGTAGTCGATACCCTCGACTTGGGAGTAGCCTTGTGCCACCAATATTGCTTTGTTTTGAACCACCACACCATTTGCATCTTGCTTGTTCTTGAAGATTCATTTGATTCCAATGACATTGTGGTCCTCCGTTGGTCTTGGCACTAATTCCCAAACTGCATTGTGCTTGAAGTTGTTGAGTTCATCATGCATGGCTTCAAGCCAATCCACAGCATCGAGTGCCTCATGTACCTTTTGGGGTTCAACACACGAAACAAACGCGTGATGCTCACAAAAATGTGACAATTGTCTACGAGTAGTTACCCCTTTTATCAAGCTTCCAAGCACATTCTCCGTAACATGTTGTTCACGCTCTAGCTTGGAAGCAACTTGGGTGGCTAGGCGCTCCAATAGCTCCTCAATAGGCAATTGAGTATAATCATCTTGATCATCTTGGGCACCGTCTTGAGCTTGCTCGTGATCTTGAGCATCCTCTTCATCTTGAGCTTGCTCGGAGTCTTGAACTTGATCCTGGGTATCACCTAGTGGACCACCATCACCATGAGTTTGATCTTTCCCTTGATCTTGTTCACTTGGTTGAGGGCCTTCACTTTGTTCTTCGGAAGCGTGTGGGTCTACCGTTGGTGACGTCTCTACATGAGTAGTGTAGAGCATTGTCCTTCTCCTTTGTCCACAAGGGGTTCCTTGGTGGGGAGTATTTGACCAATCCCCATTCTTCTTATGGGTTGAGGAGTAATTTCATCACCTACATCACAAAGACCACTTTGCTCCACTTGGGAGCCATTATTCTCATCAAACTCCATGTTGCATGAGAGTTTTTACCATAACCAACAAATGTGCCCCCTTGAGCTCTAGGTTCAAATTTAGACAAACGAACACCTTTCCTGAGGATGAAACACTTACACCCGAACAGCCGGGAGTACTTGAGATTGGGCTTGTTACCGGCAAGAATCTCATATGGAGTCTAATACGTCCATTTTGCATCATGTTTACATCATGTTATTTATGTTGCTTTATTTCAAAATAATGCTTTTTGGAGTAATTCTAATGCCTTTTCTCTCATAATATGCAAGGTATGCACAAAGGGGGAGAATTCTGGCAGCTGGAAATCTGGACCTGGAAAAGCTACGCCAGGCTACCTATTCTGCACAACTCCAAATGAGTTGAAACTTCACGAGAATTTTTTATGGAATAAATAAGAAATACTAGAGCAAATAAGTATCATAGGGGGGCCACCCTGGTGAGCACAAGACACCAGGGCGCGCTTGGGACCCCAGGCGCGCACTGGTGGGTTGTGGTCACCCGGGACCACCTCCGGTGCCCCTCTTCTGGTACATAAGTCATTTTGACATAGAAAAAATAAAGAGAGGACTTTCAGTATGAAGCGCCACCGTCTCGAGGCGGAACTTGTGTCAGGACAAGTTCTCCAATAAAACATTTATTGAAAAACCGTCCATTTTATCCGACCAGTATAGAAGAATCCTCCTTACTGGTAGATAAATCCTTGATACAGAAATCCAGAAGTACTAAATATTATACAAGGTTGAGCTGAGGCTGCTCAACAATTTATTACAAGCACACCAGTATTGTATATAAAGGCGGATATGGCACAAGGGTATGGCGGCATAACTACTGACTCGTAATAAAAGTGGTGGCAGATATGTCATAGTGAAGTGGGTGACATGACTCCTAAATCTTACAGCTCATCGAGCGCCAGAGTGAGGCTCGATGATTTTATTCGGGTAGCGGAAGCATATATGATACAAGTGACCAGTTCCAGGATCGCACGGGACTGACTGGGACTCCTCTAGGCGTCGTACTCGCTATCGTACTCTTCATCCATAAGATCGCCTTCGTCAACATCTGGCCAAATCAACAAGCCAGGTGAGTACTTTGAATGTACTCGCAAGACAGTTTGGACATAAGAGATAACAAATGCAAACATGATGCACATGAGCAGATTAGTAATGCACACTCAGATAATAAATTTGCACGGCATGTTAAATAAAAAGGAAGTCAGGCGGTGGTCCTCCCGAAATCCCAAAAGAATAACTGAAGACCGATCGGGTGTCTGAAGAGACGCCTCGAAAGGGTAAAAATAAATTAACATGCCGCAGTCGGGCGTCAGGGCGACACCACATAAAGGGATTATATTGAAATGTAAATGACAGTGCATGCCACAGTCGGACGTCTAAGCGACATCTCGAAAAGGGCTTATAATGAAAGTAAATAACATGGATGCCATAGTCGGACGTCTGAACAACATCACATAAAGGGCTTATATCAAAAGTAAATAACGAGAATGCCATAGTCAGACGTCTGAGCGACATCACAAAAAGGGCTTATATCGAAAGTAAATAACGAGAATGCCACAGTCGGACGTTTGAGTGACATCACATAAAGGGCTTATATCGAAAGTAAATAACGAGAATGCCACAGTCGGACGTCTGAGCGACATCACATAAAGGGCTTATATCGAAAGTAAATAACGAGAATGCCACAGTCGGACGTCTGAGCGACATCACATAAAGGGCTTATATCAAAAGTAACTAACGAGGATGCCACAGTCGGATGTCTGAGCGACATCACATAAAGGACTTATATTTCACGATTCGAATTCAAGTAGCTCATGAATTTAAATCATCCCAAGTAAATACTCAGTACATAATAATAAACGGGTTAGTCCATCCACAGAAATAATATTCAGCCGGGTTTACCACTCATGTTTATTCACCAGAGGTTGTCACTGAAACTGACACTGAGACTGTCAATGAGATGGATGTTGAGACTGACACTGACACTGACATTGATATGTTGATCACAGTCCTTGACCATGGATACGGTTACTCGAATGGTTTTGACTCTGAAGAGTTTGTACTCTTTACCCACAGCCAACGGATTTCCATAGTCACAAAGGACTAGTTCCGTTTACGATATTTTAGAAGAAACACATCTAACTAGTGTGCACCCATTCCACATTCCACTGCCAGGAATCACCCTACGCAACATTCAAGAAAAACTTTAAGACGGGGAGGCCACAACCTCGAGTAACATGGGATCAAATTTATATCGCGTGCTCTAAGGGGTGCCCCCCTCTCAGTCACAACCGGAAACACCCATGCCCCCTGACCGGATGACGGGCTTTAATCCAGGACCATGGAACCCTCATCACGGCCCCTCTATTTGGTGTGTACAAGGAAAGAGGTTTGCAACTGACTAGACCGCATTCTTTGCAGAAGACATGTGGCAGCACAAAAGAAAGGACGAACGGGAACATGACTTGATCCACATTAATACTGGAGTTAAATGGTTGACATAAGACTGGCATGCTTCAACAATACCAGCTTGCAACCCATCATGCCACACATGATCAGGTTATCTCACCATCATATGAACACATCAAATTTCGAAGCTCACTTGTAGCTTTCCTTGCATGCAATATAACATTCACTAATGCTTATATAAACATGCCATGAGAACACTACTCAAGCAAACATGCAAGACACTCGTCATATCAAAGGTTCAAACATGCTTGTCTGGTCCGGAGTAGTCGGAGTCTAGCTCGGTGAAGTTTGCGGTTTCGTCACCTCCTTCGGTATCTATGTTAAAAAAAATCGGATACTAACGTAAATACCGAGCGTGCATAAAAGTTGTAACAAATAATTTTCAATTAAATATGATAAAAAACTAGATAGAAAAATAAAGATGACAGAAAAAGAATCAACCAAAATCATCTTTTGTTTAAAAGTTATAAGGGTTTTAGTTCAGGGACTAATCTGTGATGAAACAGAAACTTTCCAGGGGCTAGTTTAAAAAAAAGACAGAAAACATCTCAGTTAGAAAACGTATTTTGCCCGAAGGCGCTTTCAGAAAACGTTTCGAAAAAGAGAAAAAGCTGACGAGGGGGTCCCACCCGTCAGGTTTAAAAACCAAAACAGAGTCCCGCCGACACCCAAGGCTTGCGGTGGTCGCCGGCGTCGATCTACGGCGAGGAAGGGGGAGTGGAGGGTACCTACGGACTCACGGAGCTCTCCCGCGTCTATGGGTGGTGGAGTCGGTCGTCGGCGAGCACCACGTCGACGGAGGCCTCCACTCCGGCAGACGGTGGTTTGGGCGGTGATGGATCTCGCCGAGGAGGGCTGCAAACTTCAAATTGGGGCTCAGGTTAGAAGGGTGGGTGCACTAAAAGGTTGCTGACAAGGTTTGGGAGGCGTGGTTGCTCTCACCAGAGAGGATCTTGCCAGAGCCTGAAGCGGATCGGGGCGGCCGGAGTCGAGGAAGAAGGCCTCCTCGAGGTCCTCCTAGTGGCTGGGCGCAGTCCTGATGAGGTGGAGGGGTAGTGTTGGGTCGAGAACAAGCTCGAGGCCCCCTTTTATAGCTGGTCCAAGGCAGTTGCCGAGAACGGGATATGTCCGACGAGCGATTACGGCGAGGCAGAGGTTGAACGGAAGGTTTAGGTGACTGGGCAGTTTCGTGTTGGTCCACTGGCTTCATCCAATGCCTAATCTTGGTACACTTGGGCGATACTCCAAGTCTTTCGACGGAACGGCCTCACGGGCACGGCGGCGGCAGAGAGCGCGCTCTACGCTTCTCAGGCCACGGTGACTGTGCTGCAGCACGCACGGGGAAGAAGACGGCCACGCGTAGGCTTCTGGTGGTGTGGGCGGTGCTGGACGGCGCCGTATGGCAGAGCTGGCCCCTGTTTGCCGCCACGTGCGGTTCTGCCACCACGGAAGACGCCGGCGTTGGCGAGAGACGTCGCCACCGATGCTAGCGCCCATCCAAACAACCATGCGGCGTGATGGATAAGAAGGAGCAGCAGGGAGCAAGAGGCCAGAGCGAGCACTGGCGAGATTGACGCCGCTGCTCTAAAGAAAACAACTCTGACGACAGAACTGAACACTGAACTCTGAACTTTGACAGGAACAGTGCACGCCAGCTGTTCGACGAAATGTTTTGGGCACGTGGAAAAAATTTCTTGAGCTGATCCTTGGTGAGGTGACCTCTTGATGCATCTAGAGGCTGCCTGATTTATCTCAGATTTTTAGAAGAAGAAAAAGAATGAATTTCACCAAAAATGGCAAATTTGGTTCAAACTTGCAGCAAGCATATTTTGAAAAATTTGAACTGTGGACCAGCGGATCTTGAAGGATCTTGGTTGAGGGTACTAAGGACTAGCTAGGGTAATTTTCTTGGGCTCAGAAACTTAAAGGATCTAGTACTTCCTTTGTAAATCCCAAGAGTCCAAAGTAAAAGACAGAAAAAGATTTGAGGATAAAATAAATAGAAAGAAAATCTAAAAGAGGTTGAAACTTGCTAGAATTGGGTGTTTGACTTGGCCCAAGGTAGGGAGTGGATTTTGAAAGAAAAGTATCAACATGTGTCATGGCAAAAGAGAGATTTTTAAATGGGAAAAGAATAAATCCATAATCCATAGGATTTCTTTTTAATAGAAAGAATTGTAAAACCTTCCAATATTATTTGTGTTGAGCCAACACAATATGAAAAACCCTTAAAATCAAAAATCAAGGTTGAGAAGGACTTTAAAAAAATATTTGTCATAAAAAAGATTTGAGAAGGAGAGTCCCTCTTTTAGAAAAATTCAAATGACCTCCTTTAAATCAAATAAAATTTTTAACAAAAACCAAATAATTTTTTTTGCAGTGTTACAACACCTACCCCCTCAGGAAAAATCTCGTCCCCGAGATTTCAGCTGATCCTCAAATAGGTGTGGGTACTCTGTCCGAAGGAAATCCTCTCTTTCCCATGTTGCTTCATCCTCGGTGTGATTGCTCCACTGAACCTTGAAAAACTTAATTGTTTTCTGACGGGTCCTTCTTTCAGACTCCTCCAATATTTTTATTGGATGTTCCCTGTAGGTGAGGTCTGGCTGCACGTCAATGCTCTCATGAGATACATGTCTTTCTGGGTTGCTTACACATTTCCTTAACTGTGAGACGTGGAACAGTTCGTGGACGTCTGACAGTTCCTTGGGTAGGTCTAGCTGGTAGGCTACTGTGCCTCTTTGTGCAGTCACACAGAAGGGTCCAATAAAGCGTGGTGCTAGCTTTCCTTTAACTTTGAATCATTGCAGGCCCCTCATAGGTGATACTCGTAGGTACACATATTCGTCGGGTTCAAAGCTGACTTCACGATGTTTTTGATCGTATAACTCTTATGTCGGCTCTGGGCTGTCTTGAGGCGAGCCCTGATTAGTATAACTTGCTCCTCAGCTTCCTTGAGTATGTCGGGGCTGAAGAGACGACTGTCTCCTGTTTCTGACCAATTCAATGGGGTACGGCATCTTCGCCCGTACAAGGCTTCAAAAGGTGCCATTTGCAGACTGGCTTGGTAACTGTTGTTGTATGCGAACACGGCATATGGCAAGCTTTCTTCCCAACTTTTTCCATAGGTGAGAACACATTCTCTCAGCATGTCCTCTAGAATTTGGTTCACGCGTTTAGTTTGTCCTCCAGTCTGGGGGTGGTATGCTGTACTGAATACTACTTGAGTTCCCAGAGCTTGTTGTAAATGATCCCAAAATCTAGAGACGAATTGTGTGCCTCTGTCGGATATTATAGTCTTTGGAATCCCATGCAGACAAACTATACGGGAGAGATTAAGTTTGGCAAGCTTCTAAGTGGTGTGCGTTGTCTTTACTGGGATGAAATGTGCCACCTTAGTCAATCTATCTGTGATGACCCATATGGCATCATTTCCGTGTCGTGGCCGAGGTAGTCCGACAATAAAATCCATTCCAATTTCGTCCCATTTCTACTCAGGTATCTTATTTGGCTGTAATAGTCCTGTTGGTTTTTGGTGCTCGGCTTTAATGCACTGACATGATCACAACATGCAATGAAGGTAGCTATATCCCTTTTCATACCGTGCCACCAAAATTTTTCCTGAATGTCCTTGTACATTTTGGTCCCTCCAGGAGGGATCGAATATGGAGCGGTGTGGCCTTCAGCTAGAATTTGCTATTTGAGGCCCTCTATATTTGGTACGCAAAGTCTGTCTCCGTACCATAATATCCCCTTACCGTCTATGACGAATTCTGAGGCCTTGCCCGAACTCAGTTTTCTTTTTATGCCTTCGATGTTGGGGTGTCCATGCTGACCCTCCTTAACCTGTTCCATTAGGGTGGGATATATTTCCAAATTTGAAACATTGCCCTTAGTGACCATCACCAAGTTGAGTTTGGCGAACTCCTGCTGAAATTCGGGTCCCAAGTTCAGTAGACTGTCGTTGCCCGAGCTGGGGTTCCGACTAAGAGCATCTGCCACTACATTCACCTTTCCTGGATGGTAGTGAATGCCAACATCATAATCTTTCACTAATTCCAACCAGCGTCGTTGTCGTAAATTGAGTTCTGGTTGTGTGAAAATATATTTGAGGCTTTTATGGTCCGTATATATTTCACAATGATTTCCGACCAAAAAGTGCCTCCACTCTTTGAGTGCATGAATGACTGCTGCCAACTCCAAGTCATGAGTAGGATAATTTTCTTCATGCTTTCGTAGTGGCCTGGAAGCGTATGCGACTACTTTGCCTTCTTGCATTAATACGCATCCGAGGCCCTTCCTGGATGCGTCACAATACACTTCAAAACTTTTGTGTATGTCTGGCACAACCAATACTGGTGATGTTGTTAGTTTCCTTTTGAGTTCTTAGAAACTTTTCTCGCAAGCTTCAGTCCATACAAACTTCTTATCCTTCTTGAGTAACTGTGTCATTGGTTTTGCTATGGTGGAGAACCCTTCAATAAACCTTCGGTACTATCCTGCCATTCCTAGGAAACTTCGTACATTCGTTACGTTGGCTGGTGGTTTCCAGCCAGGTACGGCCTTGACTTTTTCCGGGTCTACGACAACACCTTCTTGGGTCAATATATGGCCTAGGAAACCAACCTGTCTTAACCAAAATTCACATTTGCTGAATTTGGCGTATATTTGATGTTTTCTTAATTCTCCCAGTACAATCCTGAGATGTTCAGCATGCTCTTCTGGTGTCTTGGAGATACCAGAATATCATCAATGAACACCACAACAAATTTGTCCATAAATTTCATAAACACTTTGTTCATGAGGTGGACAAAATATGCGGGGGCGTTTGTCAGTCCGAACGGCGTTACTGTGAATTCATATAATCCGTATCTGGAGGTGAATGTTGTCTTGGGGATGTCTTCTGTCCGTACCGTTAATTGATGATACCTCGATCTTAAGTCAATTTTGAGAAAATCTTGGCTTGTGCGAGCTGGTCAAATAAATCATTTATCCGTGGCATCGGATATTTGTTTTTGATGGTGACCATGTTGAGTGCTCGATGGTCTATACATAATCTCAGTGTCCCATCCTTTTTCTTGGAAAATAATACTGGTGAACGCCAAGGTGAGGAGCTGGCCCATATAAATCCTTTGTCCAGTAATTCTTTTATTTGCTTCTTTAATTTTACCAACTCGGAGGGTGCCATTCTATAGGGTTTCTTGTAAATGGGGGTGGTTCCAGGTGCTAGTTCAATGCTGAACTCTATTTCTAGGTCTAGTGGCATGCCTGGTAGTTCTTCGGGAAATACGTCGGGGAACTCACACACCACTGGAACTTTTCTTAACTCTGAAACGTCCACCTTGTTCAACCTTGGTTGCTGTGATATTGGTCTTTCTTGAGCTGCAATTTTTATCGTCTTCCCGTGATGATGGGTAAGAATTATAGTCCGATTGAAGCAGTCGATGAATCCCTTGTTGGTGGTTAACCAGTCCATTCCTAGGATAACATCTAGTCCCTTATTTTCCAATACAATGAGGTTTCCCTGAAACTTTAGTCCCTCAAACTCAATAACCACACCTTGGCAGTAACTTTGAGTGATTTGCTTAATCCCGGGGGACTTGATGATCATGGATTTTTCCAAGGGAAGCATCAAAAAATCATGTTGCGAAGCAAATTTCTTTGAAATGAACGAGTGAGAAGCTCCAGAATCAAACAAAACCGTGGCAGGTATTGTGTTGATAGGGAACGTACCGAGTACGATATCCGGGGCGTTCTGTGCTTCCTCCTTGGTCACATGGTTCAAGTGACCCTTCTTGTGATTGTTATTGGGGTTGAAGTTGTTACGCTTGGGTGTTGAATTATTTCCACTGTTGTTCGGCTTGGGGACCGAGTTTCTTGGTTTTGGGCACTGTTTGGCATAGTGTCCTTCTTCTCCACACGCGTAGCAAGTAGCACCTGGGCGATATGTAAAATCCTTCTCCCTTGCATGAATTTTTTTGTTTGGGCATGGAACATTGGTCGTGGATTTGTTTGCTCCATTCTTCTGAAAATCAGTCTTGTTCCGATTGTTGCGAGCATGAGTAGTCTTGTCCCTTTTGCGCTTGCGAAAATCCTCCAAGCTGTGGCGCTCATTTTCCAATGTAATGGCTTTGTCCACAAGTGTTTTGAAATCCGGAAAGGTGTGTACGACCAGCTGGCATATAAGTGTTGGTGCCAGACCGTCCAAATTTTTTTCCATCTTTTTATTTTCAGTCATATGCTCTTCGTTGGCACAGAGATAATTGAGTAAACTGGCTATTGTACTCAGTCACTGTCATGCTTCTCTGCTTGAGGTCATCAAACTCCCTCTTCTTGATCTTCGTAATGCTTCTGGGAATGTGCGCCCCACGAAAACCTTCTTTAAATTCTTCCCAGGTGATGTTATTTTCATTGGGGTGCATGTGTAGGAAATTCTCCCACCATGATGCAGCTGCTCCAGTGAGGTAGTGAGGTGCATAAAGTACCTTTTCATGGTCCAAACATTGTGCAATAATTAATTTCCTTTCAATGTCTCAAAGCCAATCATCGGCCTCAAGCGCTCTATCAGCGTGAGAGAACGTTGGGGGACGTGTCTTTTGTAGTTCAGACAATTTGGAATGCTGCTGATATGTTTCACGTTGATTTCCCATATTGATAACATGGTTCATCATTTCTTGATGTTGCTGTTGGCTTTGCTCATAAAGGCGGCATACTTGAGAAAATGCTGCTTCACTGCCTTGCTGACTTGACTGCCACTGTGTGAAATTGTTACTTGTCTGGGTAAAAGTTCAAATCGGTTGCACCGAGATTGAAAACCTAGATTGACTTAGTGATCTCGGTATGACCGAAATGGATGAATCGGTCAGACCGAAACGCACAAAGAAGTTTTGGAAGTTTAAGTCTATGACGAATCGGGGACTCTGAGTGCTCCTCACACAGAGTGGTTCGAATCTGACTTGATCAAACTTTGTGATGTAGCATGAATAGACTTTGAGACAAGAAAAGAATAGATATCTAGAGAGGGTTCTTAGGCATTCTTGTCCATCCAATTGGCAAAATAAAATAAACCAAACAATCAAAGCAACAAGTGGATGTCCTCGAATGAGTAAAGTATGCAACCAACATGCTCACACAATAAAATGGCAAATGAAATATGTGGCAAAGCATGCACAACCAATTCTAGCATCTATCAAGCAATTGGCGATGACTAGGTCATCTATATATGAGTATATTGACTTAGGAGTCAAATGAGAACATTTGATCATAGGTCACACTCATCGTTTAAAGCACAAGTGGGGTTACCACTTTTACATAAAGCATTGTTGTGTTCACACCATTAGATTTGCTTTAGCTCAATTTTAAGAGTAAAGCTCCCCCTAGAGGTGAGATCCCCCCTAATAGGGATGAACTAACCTTGGGTTTGGTCGTTGATGACTTCATGTAGGTGTTGAACATGTGGATGCTCAATGTTAATGTAGATCATTTGAAGAAATACTTTGGAGTGAGTTGCACTTTCAATACCTACACGGGTTAGTCCCACAAGGAACAAACGAGGATATCCATAAATAGAGTGATGCACACACAAGATGATGTCTATGAAAGCATTAGGTTACCTTGTACCATGTCTTACCAACAAGAGGGTTTGTGACTCCATGAACTAGTGCAAGATGTGGAAGTTGATTGCACTTGTTCTTGCCAAAATGATAAGAGTGAAGTATGTTGGCGGAGTCACCCTCAAGAACTCTCTAGTTCTTCTTCTTCGGGATCAACACCATCTTGATGGGAATCCTTGGAGTTGTTTTCATACTTGATGAAGTAGAACTTGATGTAGTCTTGGGAACCCACTTGACCAAGGCCTTAGGATCTTCTTCAAATGCATCAATCTCCTCTTGAAGCTTATCCTTGCCTTTTTGCTTGTGGTCTTGTGGTGGAAGATGTAGGACCTTGAAGTATGTCTAGAGGGGGGTGATTAGACTACTTGACCAATTAAAAACTTAACCTTTTCCCAATTTTAGAGTTTGGCAGATTTTAGCTACTTTAGGACAAGTCAAGCAATCATCACACAATTCAAGCAAGCATGCAAAGAGTATATAGGCAGCGGAAATTAAAGCATGCAAATTGCAAGAAAGTAAAGGGAAGGGTTTGGAGGATTCAAACGCAATTGGAGACACGGATGTTTTTGTCGTGGTTCCGATAGGTGGTGCTATCATACATCCATGTTGATGGAGACTTCAACCCATGAAGGGTAACGGTTGCGCGAGTCCATGAAGGGCTCCACCCATGAAGGGTCCACGAAGAAGCAACCTTGTCTATCCCACCATGGGCATCGCCCAGGAAGGACTTGCCTCACTAGCGGTAGATCTTCATGAAGTAGGCGACCTCCTTGCCCTTACAAACTCCTTGGTTCAACTCCACAATCTTGTCGGAGGCTCCCAAGTGACACCTAGCCAATCTAGGAGACACCACTCTCCAAGAAGTAACAAATGGTGCGTTGATGATGAACTCCTTGCTCTTGTGCTTCAAATGATAGTCTCCCCAACACTCAACTCTCTCTCTCTCATAGGTTTTGGATCTGGTGGAAAGAAGATTTGAGTGGAAAGCAACTTGGGGAAGGCTAGATATCAAGATTCATATGGTAGGAATGGAATATCTTGGCCTCAACACATGAGTATGTGGTTCTCTCTCACAAATGGTAAGTTGGAAGTGTAGGTTTGTTCTGATGGCTCTCTCCACGAATGAAGAGGAGGTGGAGGGGTATATATAGCCTCCACACACAATCTAACCGTTACACACAATTTACCAAACTCGGTGGGACCGATTCAGAAGACTCGGTCGGACCGATTTAGTAAACCTAGTGACCGTTAGTGATTTTCGGTGGGACTGACATGCATCTCGGTGAGACTGATTCAGTTAGGGTTAGGGCATAACGTAATCTCGGTAAGACCAATTACACAAACTCAGTGAGACCGATTTTGGTAATAAGCTTTCCAGAGAGTTTGTCAGGTAAACTCGGTGGGACCGATTTGCTCTTTTCGGTGAGACCGAAATGTTACAAAAAGGAAACAGAGAGTTTACATTGCAATCTCGGTGGGACCGATCGCTCACTTCGGTTAGACCGAAACGTTATGAAGGGAAACAGAGAGATTACAATCCCATCTCGGTGAGACCGAGATCCCTATCGGTAAGACCGATTTGCTTAGGGTTTGTGGCAGTGGCTATGACTTTTGGAATCGGTGGCGCCGGATAGGAAGAATCGGTGTGACCGATTTTGGCTTTGGGTTTAGGTCATTTGTGGATGTGGGAAAGTAGCTGAGGGTTTTGGAGCATATCACTAAGCACATGAAGCAAGAGGCTCATTAAGCAACACCTCATCCCTCCTTGATAGTATTGGCTTTTCCTATAGACTCAATGTGATCTTGGATCACTAAAATATAAAATGAAGAGTCTTGAGCTTTTGAGCTTGAGCCAATCCTTTGTCCTTAGTATTTTGAGGGATCCACTTTCATCATCCATGCCATGCCATTCATTGAGCTTTCCTGAAATAATAGTCTTGGAATAGCATTAGCTCAATGAGCTATATGTTGTTATGAATTACCAAAACCACCTAGGGATAGTTGCACTTTCAATCTCCCCCTTTTTGGTAATTGATGACAACATATAGATCAAAGCTTCGACAAATGATAATAAGATTGAATAACATCGTTGCTTTGAGAAGTATGTGATAAGCAAGAGCTCCCCCTAAATTTGTGCATGGGTTAAGATTTTCTTTGGACTGCAAATGCACAATGAATTAGGCTCATGGGTTACTCTTCCATGTCACATACATCTTGGTGGAGCGCTCAAAATAATAAACATTGAATACATGCACTCATCACCAAGCAAAGTGAATGATCACATAGGATAGATAGGATAATATCATCAACATGCATAAGTGTAGCTTATGATCAAACACATGATCATCAATGTCTTACAAGCATAGTATCTCAAGCAATCAAAAGCAAGTTTAACCACAAAATCAAAGCAAGAGAGAACAAAAGCAACACTCTCTCTCGAAGCCTATGATCTATACATTTTTCTCCCCCTTTGGCAACAAGTTACCAAAAAGTTCATAGAAAATGCATAGTGCTAGATCAACTCTCAGGCTTGATCTTCAGGTGGTGGTGTCCGGATAACTCCTTGGACGAAGGCTTCAGTTGAAGTAGAGGGTGCCGGAGTGGATGCTAGAGCTGGTTGCACTGGAACTGAAGGGGCAGTAGCTGGTGCTGAAGTTGTTTCTCTAGTGTCTGTCATTGGCACTGCAACTGACCTCTGGGCTCTGGGCACTCTGGCAAACACATTTGTGGTAGTCTTGCCCTGCCTCTCCTGCATATCACCCTGCAGCTGCTCCACAACTGACTGTATCTCAGTTACTTTGACATCAAGGTCATGGAATTTGAGTTCCATGATTCTTTCCAGGCTCTCCTGATTCTGAGTGAGGGTGGCCAGTCCCTTCTCAATCCTCAGTGTTGATGCTATCAAGTAACCAAGCTACTCATGTTTGTTCTTCAAGAAATATTCAGATGCCTCCTCTTGAGTTGGCATCCTATCAGCCTTCTCCTTCTTCTCTTGAGCTTGAACTGATGATGGGTCATTCTCATTCATGACAACCTCATTATCCTCAAAGTCTGGATAAAGTGGAAAATGTTCCTTATCCAACTGATATTTCCCTGTGCCCATCTTTGAGTTGATCAATTCCTGAATCCGAGGTGCATATCTACAGCTCCTCTTCTGATCCGCTGCAGTCCTCTTAATGGTTTCAATCATAAGGCTCATGACTTTAAACTTTTGTGGCACATCAAACACATGCAACATGTTGATGGCATGCCCTCTAATCATGTTGTGGTCACCAGACTTGGGCAACAGAGTGTGCCTCAGAATCCAATTGATTGTTGGCAGCCCTGACAGCAGAAAGTGGACTGATCCAAACTTGTGTGTCTCAACTGCCTTGTCTGGGATCTCCTTGTACATGTGAGCCATGGAATTGTGATCCATCTTCTTCTTTGCATAGATATCCAGGTCATCCTCATTTTCCTTTGGGGCATTTATCAGACTTGCCCATTCTTCAACAGTGGATTGGTACCTTGTACCTTCAGACATCCAAACAATTCTTCCATCTGGATAAAAGTGTGCTATGGAGTAAAATTGCATGATAAGCTCATCATTCCAGTGAGTGAGCTTTTGCCCAACAAAATCAGCAACTCCACAAGCAACAAAGCTGTCTTGCACTCCAGGATAGTGCTCTTCATTGTCCTTGATGTAGGTCCAGTCGACCCACCTCATGTCACAAACTATGGGCTTTTTATCCAACAGAATTGTCTCATAGAAGTCCTGTTGTTCCTTTGTATGGAACCTGTAGTCAACAGCAGTTCTTCTCCTTGAGGCATATGGATCTTCCATCCTCCACAGCCTCAACCCTGAGTCCTTCCTGATCCTCATGTCCTCAGCCACAGGATGGGCATCATTGTGGTCTGGTATCTTGGGCTTGAGATTCCTTAGGACCGGTCCTTCTTCATATTCTTCTTCAGCAACATTTGGCACTGGGGCCTTATTCTTCTCAGCAGCTGGAATACTCCTAGTATTCCTCTTTGGTACTTGCTTGGCCTTGGAGGCAGCTTTGGGTGCTTCCTTGGGCTTAGATGTTGCATCCCCTGACCTTATAGCATCACCCATAAGCTTTGGTGCCTTAGGTGCTGGTGCAGCAACCTCTTCCTCTTCTGAATCTCTTCTCATAGAGGGCTTTCCAAGAACCTGGGCAGTTGTGGTTCTTGCTCTCTTCTTCTTCTTGTCCTGAGCACCTTCATCCTCTGATTCTATGGTGAACTTCATTGTCTCTCTAGTGGGAACTTTCTGAGATTTGGAAGTTGTGACTTTCTTTGCAGGTGCCTCTTTGGGTTTTGTCTGCTCTGGCACTTGAGTGGACTTTCTGGCTTTGGGCATTGGTGTCCTCTTGGCAGGAACTTTATTTTTCAGTCCAGGCTTTGTGCTATGTGCAGAGCAATATTCCTTCTTGAGCACTACTTTCTTGGAAGTAGCCTCATCTTCTTCAGCTTTGTAGTCCTCATCCTCTGAGTCTGAAGTTCTCTTCCTCCTTTGCCTGGTAGCAGCCTTAGGCAAGTTGCTAGGAGTGCTTCTGCTCCCTTCATCTATAGAGCTTGAGGGACTAGTGCCCTTGCTCATGTCAATCTGCTCTTCTGACCTGTTCTGGCTGTCACTCGGGTCTGACATGCTGCAAAAAGCTGACTACTGACCCTGTGAAGAGTTATAGATGAGATAGAATGGATGAGTATCACAAAATGCAGAGATTTTTGCAAAAGAATGATTCAAAAATTCAGTTTTAGTTTTCCACAGAAAGCATTTTGGATCAACCGATTTTCAAACTCGGTGATACCGAAGCAGTTTTGGAACCTAAACTGATGATCTCGGTTGGACCGAGTCACAGTTCGGTGGCACCGAGACTGCTAGGGTTTCACAGAATCCTAAAATCGGTCGCACCGATTAGCAATTCTCGGTCAGACCGAGAGTCACTAGTGCAATGGCATAAGCCAAATCGGTGAGACCGAGTTTTTCAACTCGGTGGGTCCGAGATGGTTTCGGCGGAAACCTAACCCTAAAATTTTGAATCTAATCTACTCTACGGATTACTTTGGCTGGATAGGAGTGTTTCAATCGTGGCAAGATTCAATAAGAATACAATGTGCTAGGAATCAGACAAGGATAGCACAAAGATCGTGTCCATACCCTAAATTGGCGGTGGACTCGCTACGGCGGCAACGGCGGGGGCGAAATCCATTGATGGCGGCGGAGACCAGCTACTGGAGGCTGCTGGCGACGAGGAGACGATCCGGAGACCTTCGATGGCTGAGCGAGCTATTGCGCGGGCGAAGGGGTTCCGGAGAAGTTTCCAAAATTTTGCCCGTGACTATATATAGCCTGACCCTGTCGGTGTGACCGAGTGGAACAACTCGGTGGCACCGAGATGCATAACTGTGTACAGTTACAGAAAATCGGTGTGACCGAAAAGTTCAAATCGGTTGCACCGAGATTGAAAACTCAGATCAACTTAATGATCTCGGTATGACCGAAATGTAGGAATCGGTCAGACCGAGAGTCACAAAGAGGTTTTGGAAGTTTAAGTCTATGACGAATCGGGGACTCCGAGTGCTCCTCACACAGAGTGGTTCGAATCTGACTTGATGAAATTTTGTGATGTAGCATGAATAGAGTTTAAGACGAGAAAAGCATAGATAGCTAGAGAAAGTTCTTAGGCATTCTTGTCCATCCACTTGGCAAAGAAAAGAAACCAAACAATCAAAACAACAAGTGGATGTCCTTGAATGAGTAAAATATGCACCAACATGCTCACACAATAAAATGGCAAATGAAATATGAGGCAAAGCATGCACAACCAATTCTAGCATCTATCAAGCAATTGGCGATGACTAGGTCATCTATATATATGAGTATATTGACTTAGGAGTCAAATGAAAAAATTTGATCATAGGTCATACTCATCGTTTAAGCTCAAGTGGGGTTACCACTTTTACATAATGCATTGATATGTTCACACCATTAGAGTTGCTTTGAGTCGATTCTTAGAGTTAAGATCCCCCTAGATGTGAGATCCCCCCTTAGAGGGATGAACTAACCTTGGGTTTTGTCGATGATGACTTCATATAGGTGTCGAAGATGTGGATGCTCAATGTTGATGTGGATCATTTGGAGCAATCCTTTGGAGTGAGTTGCACTTTCAACTTACCTACATGGGTTAGTCCCACAAGGAACAAACAAGAATATCCATAGACATAGAGTGATGCACACACAAGATGATGTCCATGAAATCATTAGGTTACCTTGTCCCTTGCCTTACCAACATGAGGGTTTGTGACTCCTTGAACTAGTGCAAGATGTGGAAGTTGATTGCACTTGTTCTTGCCATAATGATATGAGTGAAGAATGTTGGCGGAGTCACCCTCAAGAACTCTCTAGTTCTTCTTCTTCGGGATCCACATCATCTTGATGGGAATCCTTGGAGTTGTAGTTGTACTTGATGAAGTAGAACTTGATGTAGTCTTGGGGACCCACTTGAACGAGGCTTTAGGTGCTTCTTCAAATGCATCAATCTCTTCTTGAAGCTTGTCCTTGCCTTTGTTCTTGTGGTCTTGTGGTCGAAAATCATCTTGAGTTTGTGTTCCCTTGAAGGAAGTAGGATCATACTTCTCTTGTTGAGGAACAAACTTCGTCTTGGGGTATTGATCTTCTTCCCACTCAACTCCATTGGCATTGAACTTTTGTTCAAAACCAACACCTTGATTCTTCCGGTGCCTTCCTTGCTTGCGTACAATTTCCTCGAATTGCTTACTCCTGGCAAGGCTATTGTAAACACCTTTCTCTATAATTCCCTTCAATAAGTTATTTTCATGCTCAAGTGTAACTTGGCTAAGAGAATCATTAGTGCAATCAAGAGAACTACTAGAAGCAACAATATTGGGTTTGACATTATTATCGTTACTACTAGAGGAAGTATCTTTCTTGTACTTGTTACTAGACTTGACTTCAGGCATGTAAGTAGATAAGAGTAAACGCTTGGCAATGTAAGAAGAACTTTTCTTGCAGAGATCATCATTGATTGCTTTTAAGAACTCATGCTCTTGCTCAAGATTGACATTTTCAAAGCGTAAATTCTCATGAGCCCTTAAAAGTTCTCGATGATCTTCGAAGATAGTTTCATGAGCCAACTTAAGAGTGTTTAATTCTTTAGTTAGAAGTTCAATCTTCTCCTTATCATTGTCATTTGTTTTATCTTGATTAGCATGATTAATTGACGTTTCATAATAGTATTCATCACTAGAGTTGTCAACAAGTAAATCATCATCCACAAGCAAGTCATCTTCATCACTATTGAAATCAACATACTCAGGATGTGTTACCTTTGGACCTTTGGCCATGAAGCATATTCCAACACCTTCATTTGGTGAATCAAATATGTCGTAGGAGTTGGTTGACACAAGTGCTAGACCGGCAACACCTTCATCTTGAGTATATTCGAAGTCGGAGTGATAGCTTCTCTCGGAGTGATTGTCGAAGTCGGAGCCGGAAACCCATTCACCAACATGAGCTTGATGTCTTCGTTTTGTGTAGCTCCTTGATGACTTGTCCTTCCTTTCTGAATCCTTGCTTCTCCGTGAGGGTCTTCGTTCATAACGATCATCTCTACTCCTCCTCTCTCTTGGTGGTGATTCTTCTCTTTTGCTTCTTCTTTTTGGAGAATCTTCTCTTCTTTTGTAGGGCGCCGTACAATCATTGGAATAGTGTCCGGGACTCCCACAATTGTAGCAATTGCGCTCTCGACTAGAAGATCTTTTGTCATTGTAAGACCTTGACTTGGAGCTTCTTTCTTTGGTTCTACTCTTGTAGAAGTTGTTGAAGTTCTTCACCATTAAGCTCAATTCTTCATTGAAGGTTTGTTTCTCACTTGATGATGTGCGGGCTTCACTTGAGGCTTTGTAAGCACCACTTGATTTGTTGTGAAGTTCCTCCTTATCCTTGAGTGACATCTCATGAGCAACAATTCTTCCAATGACTTCCGTTGGCTTGAGATCTTTGTAGTTTGGCATCATTTGAATCAATGTGCACACGGTATCATACTTTCCATCCAATGCTCTTAGGATCTTCTTGATGATGAATTTGTTGGTCATCTCTTCACTCCCTAAGCCAGAAATCTCATTTGTGATAAGTGCAAGCCTAGAGTACATTTCAGCGAAACCTTCACCATCCTTCATTTTGAACTTGTCAAGCTGACTTTGGGCACATCCAACTTGGATTCCTTGACGGATTCGGTACCTTCATGCATATCAATCAAAGTATCCCAAATTTCCTTTGCATTCTCAAGACGGCTGATTTTGTTGAATTCTTCGGGGCACAATCCGTTGAAGATGATATCACAAGCTTGAGCGTTGTATTGTAGCATCTTCAATTCTTCTGCATTAGCTTCACGGTTCGGCTATCTCCCATCAAATAATTCACCTTGCAAGCCAATACAGATAATTGCCCGAACAGCGGGGTTATATCCGAGAATATGCATTTTCATCTTATGCTTCCAACTAGCAAAATTAGTACCATCAAAGTAAGGACCTCTACGGTGATAATTTCCCTTGCTAGACGCCATACTCTCCTAGGTTGTGAAACCAAGGCTATGACCACCAAAAGCTATGGAAATCAAAGCAAATGGAGACCAAAGCTCTGATACCACTTGTAGGACCTTGAAGTATGTCTAGAGGGGGGTGATTAGACTACTTGACCAATTAAAAACTTAACCTTTTCCCAATTTTAGAGTTTGGTAGATTTTAGCTACTTTAGGACAAGTCAAGCAATCATCACACAATTCAAGCAAGCATGCAAAGAGTATATAGGCAGCGGAAATTAAAGCATGCAACTTGCAAGAAAGTAAAGGGAAGGGTTTGGAGGATTCAAACGCAATTGGAGACACGGATGTTTTTGGTGTGGTTCCGATAGGTGGTGCTATCGTACATCCACGTTGATGGAGACTTCAACCGACGAAGGGTAACGGCTGCGCGAGTCCACGGAGGGCTCCACCCATGAAGGGTCCACGAAGAAGCAACCTTGTCTATCCCACCATGGCCATCACCCACGAAGGACTTGCCTCACTAGAGGTAGATCTTCACAAAGTAGGCGATCTCCTTGCCCTTACAAACTCCTTGGTTCAACTCCACAATCTTGTCGGAGGCTCCCAAGTGACACCTAGCCAATCTAGGAGACACCACTCTCCAAGAATTAACAAATGGTGCGTTGATGATGAACTCCTTGCTCTTGTGCTTCAAATGATAGTCTCCCCAACACTCAACTCTCTCTCATAGGTTTTGGATCTAGTGGAAAGAAGATT
This sequence comes from Triticum aestivum, assembly GCF_018294505.1. NCBI lineage: Eukaryota > Viridiplantae > Streptophyta > Magnoliopsida > Poales > Poaceae > Triticum > Triticum aestivum. The sequence goes on from NC_057795.1 coordinate 530,327,448, forward strand.
TGAGTGGAAAGCAACTTGGGGAAGGCTAGAGATCAAGATTCATATGGTAGGAATGGAATATCTTGGCCTCAACACATGAGTAGGTGGTTCTCTCTCAGAAATGGTAAGTTGGAAGTGTAGGTTTGTTCTGATGGCTCTCTCCATTAGCATGATGAATTAGCATGATGAATTGACGTTTCGTAATAGTATTCATCACTAGAGTTGTCAACAAGTAAATCATCATCACCTAACAAGTCATCTTCATCACTATTGAAATCAACATACTCGGGGTGTAATACCTTTGGGCTTTTAGCCATGAAGCATCTTCCAAGTCCTTCATTTGGTGAATCAAATATGTCATAGGAGTTGGCTGGCACAAGTGCTAGACCGGCAACACCTTCATCTTGAGTATATTCGGAGTCGGAGTGATAGCTTCTCTCGGAGTGATTGTCGGAGTAGGAGCCGGATACCCATTCACCAACATGAGCTTGATGTCTTCGTTTTGTGTAGCTCCTTGATGACTTGTCCTTCCTTTCCGAATCCTTTCTTCTCCGGGATGTTCTTCATTCATAACGATCATCTCTACTCCTCCTCTATCTTGGTGGTGATTCTTCTCTTCTACTTCTCCTTTTTGGAGAGTCTTCTCTTCTTTTCTAGGGTGTCATACACTTATTGGAATAGTGTCCAGCTCTTCCACAATTGTAGCAATTACACTCTCGACTAGAAGATCTTTTGTCATTGTAGGACCTTGACTTGGAACTTCTTTCCTTGCTTCTACTCTTGTAGAACTTGTTGAAGTTCTTCACCATTAGGCTCAATTCTTCATTGAAGGTTTGTTTCTCACTTGATGATGTGGGAGCTTCACATGAGGCTTTGTAAGCACCAGTTGACTTGTTGTGGAGCTCCTCCTTATCCTTGAGTGACATCTCATGAGCAACAATTCTTCTAATGACTTCTGTTGGCTTGAGATATTTGTAATTGGGCATCATTTGGATCAATGTGCACATGGTATCATATTTTCTGTCCAAAGCTCTTAGGATCTTCTTAATGATGACTTTGTCAGTCATCTCTTCACTTCCTAAGCCGGCAATATCATTTGTGATAAGAGCAAGCCTAGAGTACATTGCAGCGACACCTTTACCATCCTTCATTTGAACTTGTCAAGTTGACTTTGAAGCACATCCAACTTGGACTCCTTGACGGAGTCGGTACCTTCATGCATATCAATCAAAGTATCCCAAATTTCCTTTGCATTCTCAACACGGCTGATTTTGTTGAATTCTTCGGGGCACAATCCGTTGAAGAGGATATCACAAGCTTGAGCGTTGTATTGCAGTATCTTCAATTCTTCCGCGGTAGCTTCACGGTTCGGTTCTCTCCCATCAAAGAATACACCTTGCAAGCCAATACACACAATAGCCCAAACGGCGGGGTTATGTCCAAGAATATGCATTTTCATTTTATGGTTCCAACTAGCAAAATTAGTACCATCAAAGTAAGGACCTCTACGGTGGTAATTTCCCTCGCTAGACGCCATACTCTCCTAGGTTGTGAAACCAAGGCTATGACTACCAAAAGCTATGGAAATCAAAGCAAATGGAGACCAAAGCTCTGATACCACTTGTAGGATCGAAAGTATGTCTAGAAGGGGGGTGATTAGACTACTTGAACAAATAAAAACTTATCATTTTCCCAATTTTAGTTCTTGGCACATTTTAGCAACTTTGGACAAGTCAAGAAATCTCAACACAATTCAAGCAAGCATGCAAAGAGTATATGAGCAGCGGAAAGTAAAGCATGCAACTTGCAAGAATGTAAAGGGAAGGGTTTGGAGAGTGCAAACGAAATAGGAGACACGGATGTTTTTGTCGTGGTTCCGATAGGTGGTGCTATCGTACATCCATGTTGATGGAGACTTCAACCCACGAAGGGTAACGGTTGCACGAGTCCACGGAGGGCTCCACCCACGAAGGGTCCACGAAGAAGCAACCTTGTCTATCCCACCATGGCCGTCGCCCACGAAGGACTTGCCTCACTAGCGGTAGATCTTCATGAAGTAGGCGATCTCCTTGCCCTTACAAACTCCTTGGTTCAACTCCACAATCTTGTCGGAGGCTCCCAGGTGACACCTAGCCAATCTAGGAGACACCACTCTCCAAGAAGTAACAAATGGTGTGTTGATGATGAACTCCTTGCTCTTGTGCTTCAAATGATAGTCTCCCCAACACTCAACTCTCTCTCACAGGATTTGGATTTGGTCGAAAGAAGATTTGAGTGGAAAGCAACTTGGGGAAGGGTAGAGATCAAGATTCATATGGTAGGAACGGAATATCTTGGTCTCAGCACATGAGTAGGTGGTTCTTGTCACACCCTAGCTAGTCATGCATCAGAGTGTGTGCATCATGTTTAAAATTTCCATTTAACTTGAAATGGGGATTGTGAAACCCTCAGAATCATTCCTGAAAATGATCCAAATAAAAATTTCTCCAAAAGGGTCCAAGAAAATGCTCATGTTGCTCTCTGAAAATATTGGACAGAGATAAAAATCAAACCAATATTTTTAAGAGCTCATAGGTATTTATTTTGGGCATTTGGAATTAATGCATAAATATTTGCATTGGAAATATATTAGTTATATATATTAATATATGTCCAAATATTATGCCAATTATAAAGGAGCTCTGGAATAATATATCTAGCTCCTGCAAAAATTGGCATAAGTTAAATAAATGATTTAATATATTATTTAAATCAAAACAAATGTCAGAAATTAGAAAACAGAAAATAAATAAAAGGAGGAGCTTACCTGGGCTCCTCCCTGTGCAGCCCAGCCAGCTGGCCGGCCCAGCCAGCAGGCGGCCCAGCCCGCCTCCCTCCTCTGTCGTCTTCGTCCTCGACAGAGGGAGGGGAGTGTGGCCGGCGCGCGCGCGCGCCACCGCGCCACGCCACCTGCTCGGCTGCCTGCCTGCCCTCCCCTCCTCGCTCGATGCCCCGGACGACGCCACGCCTCCCCCCTGCTCTCTCTCACTCTCCCTCAGTTCCTCCCTCCTCTCCCTCGCTCTCTCTCTCACACGGCCGAACACCACCCTCGCCGCCGTTCGCCATAGCAGCCGTCACCGGCCACCCCTCGCTCCCCCGACTAGCTCAGGAGCTCCGCCTCGACCCCCTCTTCCTCCCCACCGCTCCACGGGCCTCCGGAAGCCCTGCATCGCCGCCTACGTCGCCGTTCCCCTCCTCGGCCACCGGAGGTCATCGCCGTCGATTCGCTGCACTCCGGCCGTCCCCGAGCCCGCTAACCATCCCTGCAGCACCGCGGTGAGCTCCGCCACCGTTTCCCCCTCTTTTCCCCCTCGTTCCCTCACCGTAGCCTCCTCCCCACCACGGCCGAACCTCCGCTGTCGCCGAGCTCGCCGTCGACGCAGCTCCGGTGACCATTTGGTCACCCCGGCGAGTCCAACAAGTCCGAAAGGACCCGTAGAGCCCCTCCAGTGCCTCAGCTCCCTCGCTTGCGAGCAGCAGCGCCGATTCCGACCGCAACCGAGCTCCGGCAGCCGCCACGGTCGTCGCCGTCGACGGTACAGGCCACTCCAGGCACGGCCACCACCACCGTTCGACGCGCGGGAGCAAGGGCTCTCCAACGAGCCCAAGCACGGCCTCGCCCGTGCCCTGTAGCGCGATCCCGCATCGCGCCGCCGTCTCGGGCCTCGCCGGCGTCATGTCGCCGGTGGGTTTGACCCACCTTGACCACGGCAGGAACCCCCCTGTGTCCCTGACAGGTGGGCCCAGCCCTGTAGCTAATTAGGATTAGCACTAACCGAATCAGTTAACTAACTACCCCCCTGACACTGACAGTGGGCCCCAGCGCCACTAATTCCTAATTAGGATTAAATTAACCCTGTTTAAACCCCCCTGTCACTGACGTGTGGACCCCACACGTCAGGTTTGACCCCAGCCAGCCGCAGTTGACCACTGACGTCATGCTGACGTCATGCTGGCGCAATATTTATATTTCTGGATTTAATTTAAATCAGGAAATTCCAGAATATTATTTAAACTTCAAAAATTCATAACTTTTATTCTGTAACTCCAAATTGGACAAATTATATATGAAAAATGATCAGAAAAATCCAATCTATCCATCTGTACTATTTTCATGCATGATCAAACAAGTTAAATTGATGTTTTAAGCAGAACAAGGAAAAGCACTTTAAAAGGCCATGTTTGAGTTTGAAATTTGAATCTTTGATTCAAATTTGTTCAAACCCTTCTGGTTTTAGTTGCATTAGCCCAACACACTCATATTGCCATGTTTCATGCATGCATCATATTGTTGCACATTGTTTGGTGATGGTTGTGTATCGGTGTCCTTTGCGACAGGTTCTGCCTCCGAGGAGTACCGTGATTACCCTAACGAAGAACCGTATCAGTGCATCGAACCATCAGGCAAGCAACCAACCATTTGATCATATCGATACAATCCCATGTTCTCGCTCCTGCTCTCTTTTACTGCATTAAGACAACGCGTTTCAAACTGCTGTGTGCTACGGTAGTTGAACCCATTTCCTCTGCATGACCTGTCATTGCCACAGTAACTAGATGAAACCCACTAGCATGTGTAGGAGTTGATTGAGCCATATGTATGTGTTGTTCCTACCTTGCTATGCCTGCTATGCTTAGAGTCGTGTCAGGTCTGGTTCATCTGGGTGATGGGCTAGAGTGAAATGATTATGTCGGTAATGAGAGTGGTGTGGTGAACACGATTTGGTAAAGGTATCGATGAGAGGCCATGTAGGAGTACATGGTGGGTTGTTTCATTGAAGCCGACCTTAAGCACTGAGATCTGTATGTGTGATTTAAGAATCAGCTACTACCATGCATTGGGCCCGAAACCAATGGACCCTCTCGGCTTCTTATTCACCCTAGTTCTCCGTCCAGGAGTTGCAAGTAGTTTCTGGTGTTTGTAGCCTACTGGAGGCCGTGGACAGCGCTGACCGTAGGGGTGGGCTGTGATGCGGTAGGTACGTGGCCGGGTGTACCGAATACCCGTTAGGTATCTCGGGAACCCTGTTCACATCGTTCGGGGCCGTATGGGAAACCTCGGCCGGACTCCCTGCGGATGGAACCTGGATAGGCGATAAACCTGGACTGGAGGCTTAGGTGATTAGGTAGGTCGTGGCCGACACCCACGTTGGGCTTCCGCTTGAAGGTTGCCGAGTACATGTCGTGTAAACGACGGTAAGTGGTGAGAGCGTGTATGAAGAAGTACACCCCTGCAGGGTTAACATGATCTATTCGAATAGCCGCGTCCGCGGTAAAGGACTACTTGGTTGCCTATACAGTTCATAGACAAGTAAATGGAAACTACTAAAAGCCTCAAGATAAGTGTGAGTGCCGAGGATGGCTCTTCCGTAGGAAGACGGAGGTGGATCCTCGGTAGTGTATTGAAGTGGTGAGTAGTGGACTCGTGTGCGCAAAACCATTTCAAGTTGGAGTATCGTAGGATAGTCTAGCCAAGAGTCAAAGCTGGCTTGCTGCAATAACTCCACCAACCCTTCTTGATAATATGCATGTATGTAGGATCTGATGTAAGTCTTGCTGAGTACCTTTGTACTCATGTTGCTATAATTTACATTTTTACAGAAGACGCTGCAACCCCTTCTGATGGGTTCTATGTAGACGTTGACATCAACGAGTAGGCTAAAGACCCAGGTGGTGACCCTGAGCTTGTGAAGGACCACGTAGTATAGCTAGGCTTTCCAAGCCTCTTTTATTTTACTAGTTGTCTGTACTCAGACAAGTTACTTCCGCTGCTGGTTTGTATGACTGTATGACTTGAATGTTGGGTCGTGAGACCCGTACCTTTGTGTATGTTATGTATGGCTCCCTGAGCCTTAAATAAAGTACTTGTGTCGTAGAGTCATGTTGTGATGCTTCGTTGTATTTGCACATATCGAGCATATTGTGTGTATGATTGAAATGCTTGGTATGTGTGGGATCTGACTATCTAGTTGTTTATCTTTAGTAGCCTCTCTTACCGGGAAATGTCTCCTAGTGTTACCGCTGAGCCATGGTAGCTTGCTACTGCTCTGGAACACTTAGGCTGGCCGGCATGTGTCCTTCTTCGTTCCTGTGTCTGTCCCTTCGGGGAAATGTCACGCTTTGAGTACCGGAGTCCTGTTAGCCCGCTACAGCCCGGTTTACCGGAGTCCTGCTAGCCCAGTGCTACAGCCCGGACCCACTTGCTGATGACCGACACGTTCGAAGCTGGGTCATGGATGCCTGTCCCTGTAAGTCTGTGCCACTTTGGGTTTACGACTAGTCATGTCAGCCCGGGCTCCTTATCATATGGATGCTAGCGACACTATCATATACGTGAGCCAAAAGGCGCAAACGGTCCCGGGCAAAGGTAAGGCGACACCCGTGGGGATACCGTGCGTGAGGCCGCAAAGTGATATGAGGTGTTACCGGCTAGATCGATGTGACATCGAGTCGGGGTCCTGACAGCGTTGGCATCAGAGCCGGACTGCCTGTAGGTTCTCCAAGCCAAACTGGTCGATGTTGAGTCTAGAAATTCTTTAGTTATATGTAGGGGAATTGTTTGTGGGTTGGAACGTAAGGCTCTTTTTACTCCTTTATCTTATGACATTCTGATCTGAGTCAGTCCATTCTTCCACCGGGGGTTAAGGAATTAGGATCTATTCTCTCTATCAGGATCACGTGTTACTAATCAGTAGTACCTTATAAGTTTGATGGATACAAGCCTAGTTCAGTTCTACTACCACATTATGTTGTTAGAATGGATTCAGAACTTTGATATGATGATGTTGAGTGTGTACGAAATCCTTTGTCAAATGTCTCAAAATCCTTCTTGAGCATTTACAGCTGTTATGCTGCCGAAATTTTGCTAGAAATTCTAATGCCTTTGCATTATGATTGTGCTTTCAGATGGCCACTCGCGACCTCAATCAAGTGGTTCGCCTGACTCGATGCCTAGATGTACCCGGCCATACTGCCAAGTTGGTCAGGGTAATGACTGAGGCTGGATACCGCTGGTATCCTGAGTACACGGTCGAAGAGCAATTCCGAGACTTTAATCAAAGCCAGTATCTCTGCACTGTCAGGATATTTCCATCTTATCCTGGATCCACCGAGCCTCTTCACTGCTCCTATGGACTCGGGGTTACTATTGAGATGGCTGTGCAGGACGCCGCCTACTCTATGATGACCATTATGCGAGTCAGATCTGGTCTATTTCGGGACTCTGATTTCCGGTATATGCCAGGATCACTTCCGGGAGCACAAGGGTATCTCCAGGCTATCTATGCTGACCCCACCCAGGAGGATTCACGGACTCGCACCACTGCTGAGATGCTCGAGGATAAGGACCGTGAAAATCGGGCCTTGAGGTTAGAGCTCTTCAATACCCGTGCTGACCACTGGGCCACTTTGACTCGGTTCGCACCGGCGGTGCAAGCTGGATATTCAGATATGCGCGATCTCTATCCTGTGAGATCTGCTCTGCCAGACGTGATGGGTTGGCGTGATGTAGGAGGCATCACCCCACCTCGCGGTCCCCGCAGGCCACCGTCTGTTGGTCCAAGACCTCATCCTAGCCCCTATGGTCCACAAGCTCCGCGAGATCGTCTGTTTCCGGATGATCATGTTGAGCTTCCAGGCTATGGAGGTGACTTCTACGAGGACTACTACGGATCGGTCTGAGTTAGTGGTAGTATCACTAGTTCGCACTAGCTGTGTCGTCTATCGTCCCGCGTGACTCGTGGGATATGACCTAGTTTGTACTCTTTCCGGAGGTGTAGAAAAATAATGTATAGGAGCTTGGGATGCCTCCGATGAGATGTAATCCTCTTTTCACCGTAATAGTACTTTGTTTGGTCTTGTACTAAACCCTGTATGGTGTGTATGACGATGGAATAAAGAAGCAGTTTCTGTATCTACCATGTCATACGGATGATCATCTTGCATTCCGAGTTATTCCTTACATTTTGTATCCTATGTCGGAATTTTATCATCCTGACTAAATCATTGTCTTGTTTACCTAGGATGGTCAACACGCGCACTAACCCTGCTCCTCAAGAGCAGGCCGAAGGCAGTGAAGTCAGGGATGCAAATCTGCCTCATCCTCCTTCCCTAGCCGAGGTTATGATGGAAGCTGAGAGAAACAAGCGGGAGACCAACCGTTTGTTGGAGCGTATTGAACAGAACACAGCACACCATCAGAGGACTAACGTGGTGTCACTCAGTGATTTTATCAAATTACATCCACCCACGTTCCACCACTCCGTCGAGCCTCTCGACGCTGATGACTGGCTTCGCAGTATCTCTCACAAACTGCGTTCCGCGCTGGTAGCGGAGGCTGACAAGGTCACCTTTGCTGCATATCATCTTGAAGGCCCCGCCAGTCTATGGTGGGAGAATTATGGAGCTATGCGCCCAGCGGGCCATGTCACTACTTGGGCTGAATTCAGCGAGGCTTTCCGTGAACATCACATTCCGGAGGGTCTCATGGACCGTAAACGTGAGGAATTTTGCAGTTTCACCCAAGGCCGACTTTCTGTGGATGCTTACAGCAGGGAGTTTGGTAATCTCGCACGATATGCAACCGAGGAAGTGTCTACTGATGCCAAGAAGCAAGCAAGGTTCCGTAAGGGCCTTAGTCCTGAGCTTCGCCGCGACCTCCGTCTGCATGAGTGCACATCTTTTCAGAAACTTGTCAACAAAGCCATCAGTGCTGAAACTGGTCAGACTGACTATGACGCAACACGCAAGCATGGCCGTGACATGGGTTCCTCATCCGGTGCTGGTCCTCAGAAGCGCCGCGTGTGGGTACCCAACACCGCCCTGCCACCCAGGTTCACACCGAGGCCATCTTTCCAGGCGCCTCGCCCTGTTCAACAGTCTGCACCGGCCAAGCCCTATGGGGGTCCAACCAACAATGCTCCTCCACGTACCAGTTCCGTGACTTGTTTCAAGTGTGGGGAATCTGGTCACTATATGCGTGAGTGTCCCCAGACCAACCCCAACCAGTCTGCTAAAGCTGTTGGCCGTGGCAAGCCGACAGGAAAAATATTCCACGCCAAGCCGGTCACCGCTTCACGTGGCCATGTCAACTGTATCTCTGCCGAAGAAGCTCAAGAGGATCCCAACGTCGTTCTCGGTACGCTTCTTGTTAATTGCCACCCGGCATCTGTTCTTTTCGATACAGGAGCCTCTCATTCTTTTATATCCGAAAATTATGCTCGTTTGCATAACGTTGCATTCTGTGACATGCCATCCACTATGGAAATTTCTACTCCTGGTTCTAGATGGCAGACCTCTAGGGTAAGTTATGGAAATGAAATCCAAGTCGACAGACTTGTTTTCCTTGCATCTTTGATAGCCCTTAAATCTTCAGATATTAATATCATTTTGGGTATGGACTGGATGTCAGCTCATCAAGCCAAAATTGATTGCTTCTCTAGGACTGTTCAACTCACCCATCCTTCGGGGAAGATAGTCAATGTCTTGACCCGAATAGCCAAGCGACAATTATATTCTCTTAACGCCAGCCCTTTGCCAGACCTTGAGGACGTTCCGGTAGTCCGTGACTTCCCGGATGTCTTTCCAGAGGAATTGCCAGGTGTTCCACCTGACAGGGATGTTGAGTTCGTAATAGACCTCATTCCAGGAACCGTTCCGATTGCTAGAAGACCTTATAAGATGGCACCACTAGAACTAGCCGAGCTTAAGAAACAACTCGATGAGTCCTTGAAAAAGGGTTTCATCCGACCTAGTTCATCTCCGTGGGCTTGCCCCGTCCTATTCGTCAAGAAGAAGGATGGTACGGACCGGATGGTTGTAGATTACCGACCTGTCAATTTGGTCACAATCAAGAACAAATATCCACTTCCCAGGATCAACGACCTGTATGATCAGCTCGCTGGATCCTCAGTCTTCTCCAAGATGGATTTGAGGTTGGGCTACCATCAAATCAAAATCAGAAACGGGGACATTCCTAAAACGGCCTTTGTTACTCGTTATGGCCAATACGAGTACACCGTCATGTCCTTCGGTTTAACCAACGCTCCAGCCACCTTTTCTCGGTTAATGAACTCAATCTTCATGGAGTATTTGGATAAATTCGTCGTAGTTTACCTCGATGATATACTCATCTACTCCAAGAACGAGGAAGAACATGCCGAACATCTAAGGCTAGTGTTGAAGAAACTTCGAGAGCATCGCCTTTATGCCAAATTTTCTAAATGTGAATTCTGGTTGTCAGAAGTGACCTATCTGGGTCATGTAATATCTGGTAAAGGTATTGCTGTTAACCCTGAGCGAGTTCAAGCCGTCCTTAATTGGACTCCACCTGAATCGGTCAAGCAAGTTCGGAGTTTTCTGGGCTTAGCGAGCTATTGTCGTCGCTTTGTCGAGAACTTCTCCAAGGTTGCTAAACCTCTAACCGAACTCCTCAAGAAAGATAAGAAGTTCGAATGGACTCCACAATGTGAGCACAGCTTTCAGGAACTGAAAAGACGCCTGACTTCTGCTCCCGTACTGGTACCGCCAGACTTCTCCAAGGACTTTGTTATCTACTGCGACGCCTCGCGACAAGGACTAGGTTGCATTCTCATGCAAGATCGACACGTAATTGCCTACGCTTCACGGCAATTGCACCCACATGAGGAGAATTATCCTACTCATGATCTAGAGCTTGCAGCCGTAGTCTATGCACTTAAGACCTGGCGACATTACCTCCTCGGTAATCGTTGCGAAATATTCACTGATCACCAAAGTCTGAAGTACATTTTCACCCAACCGGATCTGAATCTCAGGCAAAGACGTTGGGTTGAGTTGATCACAGACTTCGACTTAGGAATAACCTACACCCCAGGGAAAGCCAACGTCATGGCTGATGCGCTAAGTCGTAAATCTTATTGTAACAACCTGATGTTACAACAAAGTCAACCGCTTCTCCATGAGGAATTTCGGAAGCTTAACCTTCACATTGTACCTCAAGGTTTTCTTTCCACCTTGGTGGCAAAACCTACCCTTACGGATCAAATTATCAAAGCACAGAAGGTAGATCCGGGAATCTCCCGCATCAAGAGAAACATCCAGAAAGGAATTGCGAATTGCTTCTCCATTAATGATCAAGGGGTCGTATACTTCGGGGATCGACTAGTGGTTCCCAAAGTGCGAAACCTGAGGCGATTGATCCTTAAGGAAGCTCATGAATCTCCTCTCACCATTCATCCCGGTAGTACTAAGATGTATCAGGACCTACGCCAGAGGTTCTGGTGGACTAGGATGAAGAGAGAAATTGCTCAGTATATTGCAAATTGCGACGTCTGTCGTCGTGTAAAAGCAGAGCATCAACGGCCTGCTGGCACCCTTCAACCCTTAGCTATTCCTGAATGGAAATGGGATAAAATTGGTATGGATTTCATTACCGGTTTTCCCAGGACCAAGAGAGGGAATAATGCTATCTTCGTCATTGTCGATCGTCTTTCCAAAGTAGCCCATTTCTTACCTGTTCGTGAGAGTATAACCGCTAGTCAGCTGGCAGACTTATACATCTCCCGAATAGTGTCCCTCCATGGTGTTCCTTTGGAAATTAACTCGGATCGAGGAAGTCTTTTCACCTCTCGATTTTGGGAAAGTTTCCAAAATGCTATGGGAACCCGTCTCTCCTTTAGCACCGCTTTCCACCCTCAGTCGAGTGGTCAAGTGGAACGCGTCAACCAGATTCTAGAAGACATGCTTCGAGCCTCTGTTATCTCATTCGGAATGGACTGGGAGAAGTGCCTTCCATTTGCCGAATTCGCTTACAACAACAGCTATCAATCTAGCTTGGGTAAAGCCCCTTTTGAAGTTCTCTATGGACGACGGTGTCGAACACCCCTTAACTGGTCAGAGACCGGGGAAAGACAATTCTTTGGCCCGGATATGATTCAGGAAGCAGAAGAACAAGTTCGCATCGTTCGTGAAAAGTTGAAAACAGCCCAATCTCGTCAAAAGAGTCAATATGACCGAAAACATAAGGCTATGACTTTCGAGGTTGACGAGAAGGCTTATCTTCGGGTCACCCCTCTGAAGGGAACCCATCGTTTCGGTATCAAAGGCAAATTGGCTCCTCGTTACATTGGACCTTTTCGCATTCTCGCCAAACGAGGAGAAGTTGCCTACCAGTTGGAACTACCTCCGCACCTCTCCAGAGTCCACGATGTCTTCCACGTTTCTCAACTCAGGCGTTGCTTCTCGGATCCTATCCGTGAAGTGGACCACGAAACGCTTGATCTCCAAGATAATCTTACATATCGAGAGTACCCCATTCGTATCCTCGATCAGGCCGAACGTACCACCCGACGTCATAATATCAAGTTTCTCAAAGTTCAATGGTCGCACCATTCTGAGGATGAAGCAACTTGGGAAAGGGAGGATCGTCTTCGACTTGAGTATCCCGCCTTCTTCCCGGAGGAACCCAAATCTCGGGACGAGATTCTTTTGAGTGGGGGTGAGTTGTCACACCCTAGCTAGTCATGCATCAGAGTGTGTGCATCATGTTTAAAATTCCATTTAATTTGAAATGGGGATTTGTGAAACCCTCAGAATCATTTTTGAAAATGATCCAAATAAAAATTTCTCCAAAAGGGTCCAAGAAAATGCTCATGTTGCTCTCTGAAAATATTGGACAGAGATAAAAATCAAACCAATATTTTTAAGAGCTCATAGGTATTTATTTTGGGCATTTGGAATTAATGCATAAATATTTGCATTGGAAATATATTAGTTATATATATTAATATATGTCCAAATATTATGCCAATTATAAAGGAGCTCTGGAATAATATATCTAGCTCCTGCAAAATTGGCATAAGGTAAATAAATGATTTAATATTTTATTTAAATCAAAACAAATGTCAGAAATTAGAAAACAGAAAATAAATAAAAGGAGGAGCTTACCTGGGCTCCTCCCTGTGCAGCCCAGCCAGCTGGCCGGCCCAGCCAGCAGGCGGCCCAGCCCGCCTCCCTCCTCTGTCGTCTTCGTCCTCGACAGAGGGAGGGGAGTGTGGCCGGCGCGCGCGCGCGCCACCGCGCCACGCCACCTGCTCGGCTGCCTGCCTGCCCTCCCCTCCTCGCTCGATGCCCCGGACGACGCCACGCCTCCCCCCTGCTCTCTCTCACTCTCCCTCAGTTCCTCCCTCCTCTCCCTCGCTCTCTCTCTCACACGGCCGAACACCACCATCGCCGCCGTTCGCCATAGCAGCCGTCACCGGCCACCCCTCGCTCCCTCGACTAGCTCAGGAGCTCCGCCTCGACCCCCTCTTCCTCCCCACCGCTCCACGGGCCTCCGGAAGCCCTGCATCGCCGCCTACGTCGCCGTTCCCCTCCTCGGCCACCGGAGGTCATCGCCGTCGATTCGCTGCACTCCGGCCATCCCCGAGCCCGCTAACGCATCCCTGCAACCGCGGTGAGCTGCGCCACCGTTTCCCCCTCTTTCCCCCTCGTTCCCGCACCGTAGCCCTCCTCCCCACCACGGCCGAACCTCCGCCGTCGCCGAGCTCGCCGTCGACGCAGCTCCGGTGACCATTTGGTCACCCCGGCGAGTCCAACAAGTCCGAAGGACCCGTAGACCCCTCCAGTGCCTCAGCTCCCTCGCTTGCGAGCAGCAGCACCGATCCGACCGCAACCGAGCTCCGGCAGCCGCCACAGTCGTCGCCGTCGACGGTACAGGCCACCCCAGGCACGGCCACCACCACCGTTCGACGCGTGGGAGCAAGGGCTCTCCAACGAGCCCAAGCACGGCCTCGCCCGTGCCCTGTAGCGCGATTCCGCATCGCGCCGCCGTCTCGGGCCTCGCCGGCGTCATGTCGCCGGTGGGTTTGACCCACCTTGACCACGGCAGGACCCCCCTGTGTCCCTGACAGGTGGGCCCAGCCCTGTAGCTAATTAGGATTAGCACTAACCGAATCAGTTAAACTAACTACCCCCCCTGACACTGACCAGTGGGCCCCAGCGCCACTAATTCCTAATTAGGATTAAATTAACCCTGTTTAACCCCCCCTGTCACTGACGTGTGGACCCCACACGTCAGGTTTGACCCCAGCCAGCCGCAGTTGACCACTGACGTCATGCTGACGTCATGCTGGCGCAATATTATATTTCTGGATTTAATTTAAATCAGGAAATTCCAGAATATTATTTAAACTTCAAAAATTCATAACTTTTATTCTGTAACTCCAAATTGGACAAATTATATATGAAAAATGATCAGAAAAATCCAATCTATCCATCTGTACTATTTTCATGCATGATCAAACAAGTTAAATTGATGTTTTAAGCAGAACAAGGAAAAGCACTTTAAAAGGCCATGTTTGAGTTTGAAATTTGAATCTTTGATTCAAATTTGTTCAAACCCTTCTGGTTTTAGTTGCATTAGCCCAACACACTCATATTGCCATGTTTCATGCATGCATCATATTGTTGCACATTGTTTGGTGATGGTTGTGTATCGGTGTCCTTTGCGACAGGTTCTGCCTCCGAGGAGTACCGTGATTACCCTAACGAAGAACCGTATCAGTGCATCGAACCATCAGGCAAGCAACCAACCATTTGATCATATCGATACAATCCCATGTTCTCGCTCCTGCTCTCTTTTACTGCATTAAGACAACGCGTTTCAAACTGCTGTGTGCTACGGTAGTTGAACCCATTTCCTCTGCATGACCTGTCATTGCCACAGTAACTAGATGAAACCCACTAGCATGTGTAGGAGTTGATTGAGCCATATGTATGTGTTGTTCCTACCTTGCTATGCCTGCTATGCTTAGAGTCGTGTCAGGTCTGGTTCATCTGGGTGATGGGCTAGAGTGAAATGATTATGTCGGTAATGAGAGTGGTGTGGTGAACACGATTTGGTAAAGGTATCGATGAGAGGCCATGTAGGAGTACATGGTGGGTTGTTTCATTGAAGCCGACCTTAAGCACTGAGATCTGTATGTGTGATTTAAGAATCAGCTACTACCATGCATTGGGCCCGAAACCAATGGACCCTCTCGGCTTCTTATTCACCCTAGTTCTCCGTCCAGGAGTTGCAAGTAGTTTCTGGTGTTTGTAGCCTACTGGAGGCCGTGGACAGCGCTGACCGTAGGGGTGGGCTGTGATGCGGTAGGTACGTGGCCGGGTGTACCGAATACCCGTTAGGTATCTCGGGAACCCTGTTCACATCGTTCGGGGCCGTATGGGAAACCTCGGCCGGACTCCCTGCGGATGGAACCTGAATAGGCGATAAACCTGGACTGGAGGCTTAGGTGATTAGGTAGGTCGTGGCCGACACCCACGTTGGGCTTCCGCTTGAAGGTTGCCGAGTACATGTCGTGTAAACGACGGTAAGTGGTGAGAGCGTGTATGAAGAAGTACACCCCTGCAGGGTTAACATGATCTATTCGAATAGCCGCGTCCGCGGTAAAGGACTACTTGGTTGCCTATACAGTTCATAGACAAGTAAATGGAAACTACTAAAAGCCTCAAGATAAGTGTGAGTGCCGAGGATGGCTCTTCCGTAGGAAGACGGAGGTGGATCCTCGGTAGTGTATTGAAGTGGTGAGTAGTGGACTCGTGTGCGCAAAACCATTTCAAGTTGGAGTATCGTAGGATAGTCTAGCCAAGAGTCAAAGCTGGCTTGCTGCAATAACTCCACCAACCCTTCTTGATAATATGCATGTATGTAGGATCTGATGTAAGTCTTGCTGAGTACCTTTGTACTCATGTTGCTATAATTTACATTTTTACAGAAGACGCTGCAACCCCTTCTGATGGGTTCTATGTAGACGTTGACATCAACGAGTAGGCTAAAGACCCAGGTGGTGACCCTGAGCTTGTGAAGGACCACGTAGTATAGCTAGGCTTTCCAAGCCTCTTTTATTTTACTAGTTGTCTGTACTCAGACAAGTTACTTCCGCTGCTGGTTTGTATGACTGTATGACTTGAATGTTGGGTCGTGAGACCCGTACCTTTGTGTATGTTATGTATGGCTCCCTGAGCCTTAAATAAAGTACTTGTGTCGTAGAGTCATGTTGTGATGCTTCGTTGTATTTGCACATATCGAGCATATTGTGTGTATGATTGAAATGCTTGGTATGTGTGGGATCTGACTATCTAGTTGTTTATCTTTAGTAGCCTCTCTTACCGGGAAATGTCTCCTAGTGTTACCGCTGAGCCATGGTAGCTTGCTACTGCTCTGGAACACTTAGGCTGGCCGGCATGTGTCCTTCTTCGTTCCTGTGTCTGTCCCTTCGGGGAAATGTCACGCTTTGAGTACCGGAGTCCTGTTAGCCCGCTACAGCCCGGTTTACCGGAGTCCTGCTAGCCCAGTGCTACAGCCCGGACCCACTTGCTGATGACCGACACGTTCGAAGCTAGGTCATGGATGCCTGTCCCTGTAAGTCTGTGCCACTTTGGGTTTACGACTAGTCATGTCAGCCCGGGCTCTTTATCATATGGATGCTAGCGACACTATCATATACGTGTGCCAAAAGGCGCAAACGGTCCCGGGCAAAGGTAAGGCGACACCCGTGGGGATACCGTGCGTGAGGCCGCAAAGTGATATGAGGTGTTACCGGCTAGATCGATTTGACATCGAGTCGGGGTCCTGACAGCTCTCTCTCAGAAAATGTAGGTTCGAAGTGTAGGTTCGCTCTGATGGCTCTCTCCACGAATGAAGAGGAGGTGGAGGGGTATATATATAGCCTCCACACAAAATCTAACCGTTACACACAACTTGCCAATCTCGGTGGGACCGAATTGATAAACTCGGTCGGACCGATTCAGCAAATCTAGTGACCGTTAGGATTTTCGGTGGGATCGACATGCAACTCGGTAGGGCCGATATGGTTAGGGTTAGGGCATAACGTAATATCGGTGAGACTGATTACACAAACTCGGTGAGACCGATTTTGGTAATAAGCTAACCAGAGAGTTGGTCAGGTAAACTCGGTGGGACCGATTCGCTCATTTCGGTGACACCAAAATGTTATGAAAGGGAAACAGAGGGTTTACATTGTAATCTTGGTGGGACTAATCGCTTATCTCGGTGGGACCGAAATGTTACGAAGGGAAACAAAGAGATTACAATCCCATCTCGGTGAGACCGAGATCCCTATCGGTGAGACCGATTTTCCTAGGGTTTGTGGCAGTGGCTATGACATCTGAACTCGGTGGCGCCAGATAGGAAGAATCGGTGGGGCCGGGTTTGACTTTTGGTTTAGGTCATATGTGGATGTGAGAAAGTAGTTGAGGGCTTTGGAGCATATCACTAAGCGTTTTGAGCAAGAGCCTCATTAAGCAACACCTCATCCCTCCTTGATAGTATTGGCTTTCCCTATAGACTCAATGTGATCTTGGATCACTAAAATAGAAAATGTAGAGTCTTGAGCTTTGAGCTTGAGCCAATCCTCTTGTCCTTAGCATTTTGAGGGGTCCACTTTTCTCCTCCATGTCATGCCAATCATTGAGCTTTCCTGAAATATTTATCATGAAATAGCATTAGCTCAATGAGCTATATGTTGTTAGGAATTACCATAACCACATAGGGATAGTTACACTTTCACGCGGGCTGCTCCGTGGGGCTGGTTGGCGTCGAGAGGCCCTCCAGGGCCCTTGGGAGGGGGCGGGCAGTTGTGCCGGGGATGAGCGTGCGCCCCCACCACCGCCTGCGACGTGGGCAGGCTGCAGAACGGCGCCGCCCTCCTGCACGCCGCATCCAGCAGCTCGGCGACCCGTTCTACTAGGGTGTCGCGGCCGCTTTCCATCAGTCTGCATCGTAAGAGCTCTCTGGCCACGATGACCGCCGCCGGCATGTTCGCTTGTTCCCTGCGTGTGTGCGGACCGGTTGCTGCAGCGTAGTTCGCAGATCGCGCGGCGGCGGCACGGCTGCGGCGCGGCGCCAGTGGAGAAGGTTGCGCCGCGCGCCCCCCGTGGCCAGTCGCCCCTGGTAGAATGCGGGTCGCGAGTAGAGTGGAGTGGAGATCTTCCTCGTCGGCGGGCGCTGTCGAGGAGGCCTGGACGGCCGAGTGCTCGACGTGTGCTCTCGAGGTGTCGGCCATGGCGTTGGTGGAGCAGCAGAGGACTGGTCGACGGAAAAGAAGATCTGACGCACCGCTACCTAGTGGGCCAAATGTCGGATTATGGAATCCGCGAACCCTTGAGAGGTTCGAACTCTGGGGTGCGTGCGGAGATCTCAACCTACCCAGCCTGCCTACTCGCGACGCTCCTAAGCCTAGCGCGTCAAGCTCAAAGGTACATAGGGACACAACAGTTTATCCTGGTTCAGGCCACCCTTGTGGTGTAATACCCTACTCCAGCATTTTGGTGGATTGCCTCGAAGTGCTGAGGATGAACTAGTACAGTGGATGAACAAGCCTCAGGAGGTGAGGTGTTCTTGAGCCAGTGTGGTGTATGCTAGTCCTACTTCTTCTGGTTCTCCCCTCTTTCTATGGTGGTGGCTAGTCCTATTTATAGTGGCCTTGGTCCTCTTCCCAAATGTTGGCGGGAAGGGATTCCACAATGGCCGGATTTGAAAGGGGACAAGTAGTACAGTCTATCATGACAAAAGTAGTCTTTGCCTGCGAAAAGCCTCTGGTCGTGACGTTGTGGTGGGCTCGTCGATGATCTCCGTCCTGCCGTCCTGTCGGTCTCGGTCTCGTTGCACTAAAATGGAAACCTTTGGCTGATTCCTCAGGACTCCGCGCCTGTGGCTTTCCTCCTTTGCACTGAAGAGGAAACCTGCGCTCTGCGCCCACCTGGCGCCCGCCCGGCCTTGGTCGTCATGGCTCGCGTCAGCTGAGCCTCATGAGGTAACCTGCATAGAACTCTCCGCCCCTCAGGAGCCAGCCTGAGGAGGCCGATCCCCTCGGGGGTCTTGGCATCGTCCGCCTCGCGAGGCTTGGCCCCTCGCGAGGGTCTTGTGTTGTTGATGCTGAAGCTGGGCTGTACCAGGCTGTCGATGAAGCCACATGGTAGGCCGCAGGCAGGCAGGGCTGGATACCCCCGAATCCAGGACGCCGACAACATGGAAGTGGGAGGGATCAATTGAATGAACATATATTCAGAAGGAAGATATACGTACAGATCAACAGGGTTGTGTGGTCTTTTGTCCTCTGGCTTGGATATGGCCGTTGTCGGTGTCAAAATCGGCGGATCTCGGGTAGGGGGTCCCGAACTGTGTGTCTAGGCAGATGGTAACAGGAGACAAGGGACACGATGTTTTTACCCAGGTTCGGGCCCTCTCGATGGAGGTAAAACCCTACTCCTGCTTGATTGATATTGATGATATGGGTAGTACAAGAGTGGATCTACCACGAGATCAAGGAGGCTAAACCCTAGAAGCTAGCCTATGGTATGATTGTTGTAATGGTTATGTTGTCCTACGGACTAAAACCCTCCGGTTTATATAGACACCGGAGAGGGCTAGGGTTACACAGAGTCGGTTACAATGGTAGGAGATCTACATATCCGTATCGCCAAGCTTGCCTTCCGCGCCAAGGAAAGTCCCATTCGGACACCGGACGAAGTCTTCAATCTTGTATCCTCATAGTCTTGGAGTCCGGCTCGCGATGATAGTCCAGCTGTCCGGACACCCCCTAGTCCAGGACTCCCTCAGTAGCCCCTGAACCAGGCTTCAATGACGATGAGTCCGGCGCGCATATTGTTCGGCATTGCAAGGCGGGTTCCTCCTCCAAATAATTCATAGAAGATTGTGAACACCAGGATAGTGTCCGGCTCTGCAAAATAAATTCCACATACCACCGTAGAGAGAATATTATGTTCACAAGTTCAATTTGCTGACGTGTTTTGTGGCATGACGTCACACCACCACCAAGCCTTTACTGGAATCTTTTTTTATTATACCACCTCAGCGCATTTAGCGAAGCGGTTTCCTTGGCACGTCTTGTCGAAGCAGAGATCGTGTTCCCCTTATTCCGGGATTCTCATCAATACGGACGTGGGTAACCCAACCACGCCATTGATGGTGGCGCTTGGGAGATAAGCGAGTTTTACCAGGCCAGTGGGGATGCATAGTTTTCGTCCGCCCATATATAAGGGGATAAGGATCCACCCTTTTTACCTACGCCTTCTTCCTCCTTTGCTTATCCATCTCTACGCACTCTCGAGCTCCAGCGTCCAAGCCCGTGCATCCCGTCTCGACCTTCTCCGACCATGTCCGGAGCGGGAGGCAAATGGCTGGCTTCCTCCGTTACGGAGGAGCACATCGCAAAACTGCGCAGCGCCGGATACCTTTCCGGCGATATCGCGCACCGGCTGCCCGACAAGGGGCAGCTCATCCCCACCCCCAGGCCCCATGAGAGGGTCGTGTTCCTTCCCCACTTCCTCTGCGGACTGGGCTTCCCGTTGCATCCCTTTGTCCGGGGGCTCATGTACTATTACGGCCTGGATTTCCACGATCTGGCGCCATTCTCAACATCATAGCGTTTATCGTCATGTGCGAGGCCTTCCTTTGCATCCAGCCCCACTTCGGCTTGTGGCTCAAGACCTTCAACGTCAAGCCGAAGGTAGTGAAGGTCGTCCAAGCGGAGTGCGGAGGCGCCATGCTGGGCAAGATGCCCAACGTCATCTGGCTTGAAGGGGCCTTCGTGGAGTCCATCAAGGGATGGCAATCGGGGTGGTTCTACATCACCGAGCCGCGTGACCCAAAATGGGCGGCGGCCCCTGAGTTTAGATCTGGTATCCCGATGCAGCTCACCTCCTGGAAAGAGAAGGGCTTGCTATGGGGCAGTTCGGACGAGCTGACAGGACTCCAGCCCTGTCTCCAGACCCTGGTGAACAAGAAGCTCAAGCTTGTCAATGTAATCCAGGTCATGCTCATCCGCCGGATTCTCCCCTGCCAACAACGGGCCTTCAACCTATGGGAGTTCGATCCGGCGAAGCACCGGACTCTGAGCAGGCTCTTCGACACGATGTACGAAGCCGTCTGGAGGGTGTTGTTCAAGGGCAGAGAAGCCCCCGCGTCCGTGACGGAAGATCGCGGATTCACCACCAAGCGCCCGGCCGGTGAGGTAAGCTTCGTTATCCTCTATGGGACAGTTGTTTTCTTTCATAGTTTGACTCTATGTGGGATCTAAAAACTCCCAGTGCCTTTGACAGGACTAGCAGAGAACGTCCGGACAGGTAGACTATCCGGCTCCCCTTCCCGAAGACCCAGCGGACGCCCGCTTAACGGGGCTGCTGGTTCCGGCACTCTATGTGGTGCCGGAGAGGAAGGCCAAGAAGAAGGCCACGGGAAATCAAAAAAGTTCCCGGCGCCAGGTGATATCGGACTCATCGTCCGATGGCTCCGAGGCGGACTCCTCCCCCGAAGACGAGGAGGAGAAAGAGGACTCTCTCCCAGAGGAAGGAGAGAGGAAGAGGAAGGCTTCCCCAACTGGGGAGGCCGAAGGGTCCAAGAGGGGAAGGACTATTCCCCCGGACAGCTCCGGCAACGCCAACGTTGGCGACAAAGAGTGGCCCTCCAGGGCCAGGCCTCCGGCAAGATCATAAGTATCCGGATTCCTGAAGGATTTATAATTTCTCTTTTGTGTCACATAGTGTCCTTCTAATGCCGCACACTGCCTGTAGTCCGGCCGATGATGATCTCCCCACTTCATCGAGCGGGTCGTTGGCTCCGTCGGATGTAGATTCCATCCCGACTGCCTCCACCCCTCGCGATGCGGAGGACGCCGAGGTGGGATCCCAGGAAGGGACCCATCAGGAGGAGGCTCCGGAGGCGCCACAAGGCAGCCTCCCGGACTTTGCGCCGGACTCCATGCCGGAACCCGCAGTGGTTCCGGAGTCCGACAGGCGGCCCCTTCGCAAGAAGGGCAAGACCGTGACACCGGTGGCCTCCGTCCAACTGGAGGCGCCGGACAACTTGTTGGAGGCGCTCAAAGGCGCTTCCATTGAGGAAGAACACTGCACTATCATGAGTGCGGTGATTCAGAAGGTTCAACTCGCCAAGAGCGGGCTGACCGAAGCCTGCAGTAGCCTTCTAACAGGCTTTGAGGTAAGAAGTTAAAAATATGTAATGTAATACCGCATAGACAGTAGCCCCTGATGCTCGGTTTGGTGTTCGGAAAGAAAAACCGGATTGAGGATCTAAAAAAGATATACGCAGGAATGCTAAAAATTGTGTCAATATGGGTTTGCAGGCTGCGCTGCTGACTTCTGCCGCACTGATTGCGGAGGTTGGTGCGTTGAAGCAGGACCTCGAGCGGTCCGAGCAAGAGCTCGGCCTTGCCAAGAGGCAGCTCGAGGACAAAGAAGGTGAGTAATACCATCTTTGAATTTGTACCTTACAGAAAAGGATTTCGGCTGCAATGAAAATAACAAGGATAACGTGTGTTCTGCAGGGGCCACAAACGAGGTGGCAACCCTGAAGGAGGCCGTATCTGCGGCCGAACGTAATGCGGCCGCAGAACGGACGGAGCAAGAGAAACAGGAGGCGCGGGTGGCGGAGGTGCGGCAAGAGCTCCAGGCTCTCATGGAAAAACATGAGAGTTTGGAGCGTGACTCGAAGACTCGAGAGTCCGAGCTTGCCTCGGCTCTTGAAAGTGCCAAAGCCGCTAAGGCCGAGGCCCATAAGGCCCTCTAGGAGATTGAGGCGGTGAAGAAGATAGCGGCGGGTAAGGCATTTTTCATGCAAAGCAAGCATGTTAATGTAAATTACCTATTACTTACCCGAATTCGGAGCTCTCCAGGGGCTTTTGCAGATCTGCCTTGCAGTGTATCTGATGCCGCCGCATTTTACCGAGCCGAGGAGGGGAGCTCAATAGAGAAGGTCTTCTGGTCTCAGTACGCTGAGGCCGGCCATCCAGTGCCCCCTAGAGACCAGCTGAAGCAGCTGGTCGAGCTCCACAAGGTAGCCGAGCAGGCCATGAAGGGCCTCATAGTCCGGCTGTGGCCTGGAGAGGCCATGCCTGGGAGCTACTTCGGCCTCGTGCAGCGGCTGGTGGATGTGTGCCCCTGGGTGGAGGTCATCAAGCGTTGCGCCTGTATTGAAGGTGCGCGTCGGGCCCTTGCCCGCGCAAAGGTGCATTGGGGCAGGCTGGATGCGGAGAAGCTTATCACTGACGCGCCGCCAGCGGGCAAGGAGTATCGCACGCCCGAGATGTACTATAAGACTGTCCTGAAGGGTGCCCGCAAGATTGCGAATGAGTGCCCCAGAGATGTAATTTTTGAGTAAACTCGCTATGTGTTATCCTGTGCGCCGAAAACTTAGTTCATATGCGCTAAGCAACGCTTATTAATTTAAAATAATACCTTCTGTGCGGCTGTTTATTAAATCTGAGAGATGGCAAGTCGTCGGCTTCAGCCCCCATGCCACGAGTGCTCGGGTGTTCGGGATAAACTTGAGCGCTGTTGTTCCCATATTGGGTTCATCTAGGGAGGCGCTCAACACGACGAACAAGGCAACCGGACTTATAATGCTTGAACACTCTCACTTAGCCATAGAATTCTATAATTTTAAATTTCGGTGAAGCCCCTAGTATTCGGAAGACCGAGTTTGGGGCGCTATCCACGCCTTGGCCGGACATTATCCGGTTCTTCGCTCGAATCGGCGTAAGTCTTTAGGGACTCGAAAAGACCTCTCGAATAGCGATCAGTCTCTCGCCTTATCATGACAGTCAGTTTTAGCTTTCTCCACTGAGGCGCTCGCCCAGCTCAACCGGGGCGCAATCGCAGTGGTTCTCCTAGTGCTACCTTAGCCAATAGAACGGAATGTAAGGTACCAAAACATGGGAGCCGGGCAAACCCAACTATTGACCCAAGACATGATTCGGAGCCGATTCATATAATGCTATAAGTTCGGGGTGCCGCACTTGTGAAAGTATTCGGACTTATCACACCATAATGCGGGGAACATAAGTGTCACACCCTGATTTTCATGCCACAACACTTAAGTCAACAAATCATGCTAAAATGTGGTTTGACAAAAACTTTTGAGTGTTTTGTCTTTGCTTTGATTGAATGTTTGTCTGTTGTTTGCAAGTGCTCTAACAATCAAATAAATTCTCCAACCCTTATACTCCTTCCCCTTGATCCAAAAACCTTGACCAATGATCATACCATGTGTATAGGACATAAAAATAATTTCTTACAAAAATAATTTGGCCAAATAGTATTTTCAAAAATTAGTTTTTCAAAAACCCCTGAATTGAGGTTGCACTGCAAGTACTTAATTAAGGGCAGTAAAAATCTTTCCAAAAATATATTTGACTCCTATTCGATATAGGATACCCAGAAACCACAAAAATATAAATTTAAAAGTTATTTTCCTATTTTATTTAAAAGCTTTTTCTTAAGGCCAGAAACAGTCTTTAATAGGGAAAAATTATTTTATTGTTTTAAAAATATTTGACAAAAATCAGGGAAACTCATTGGACATATAGTGTCCATATATAAGAGTTTCAACGCATGGTCATGTTCAAAATATTGGTCAAATACCTCAAAAACCCTTTCTGAATATTTTAAGCATTTGAAATATTTACAAAGGAAATATTCTCCAAAAATTCGAAGAAAATTCTAGCATGTCACATATGACATGTTTAATGATCTTGACAAGTATCATGTCATGGAGAATAGTATAACTCCATGAAATCCCCTCAAAACCATTTCTGTCCATTTTGAAGTTTGAGCAACTTTACATTGCCAAACATGTCAAAATGTTCTCAAACCTTGTGAACATGCTCAAATGGTCTAATAATTAATCTAGACCAAATGGCACAAGTTGGAGAACAAGTTAACTTGATCAAAGTGCCCCAAAACCCTTCCTGTCCAGAACCAAATTTGAACAACTCTACATTGGCAACTTTCTCCTTTTGATCTCAACTTTTTTGGGCATGTTCAGAACCTCAAATGATGATACTAAACCAAGTGGTGCATCAAGGAGAATTGATTTGCATGACTAAATCTTGGTAAAGCCATTTCTGCTAATTTCTAGGGTTTACCAAAGTTGCATTGTCAACTTCCTCCAAATGAGCTCCAACTTGGTGATCAACCCCATTTATATATGACACTTTATCCTGTTAATATTCATATCATTTGGAATCCATTTGCTTGCCCAAACCACCATCAAACACCTTCTGGCAGAAATTTAAAATGCATGTTTTGGCCATTTCCACTAATCTCCATGGGCTCAACTTTGTACCACAGCTACTCCTGACCCTCTTCTACCTCCAGTACCTCTCCCTTGGCCTCAGCTCAATGATTGAGGGGTGAAACCTCCTCATTTACCCCTCTGGACAGCCACAACACCCTTCTCTCTCACCCCTCCTCTCTCACCAGAGCCCCTCCAGAGCATCCAAGGCTCCCTCTCCATTCTTTACTCTCTCCCACACCTTCTAGACACCAATGGACGTGCCCACTGTGCATATAAAATGGCATGCCGACCATTTGCACGCTCTGGAGCGCGCTACAGTGCGCTCCCGCACTGTGGCCGCCCCCTTCCAAGCACCTCCGGCCACCTCGGGCCTCCCTAGTGCGCCCGACGATGCGCCTCGGCGTCCGCAGCACGCCACGCCTCTGTCCCCCTCCTCCTCCTCCCTCCTATCGCCTCCCTCGCACGCGCGCCAGCTCCAGTGAGCGGCTTCACACGCGCGAGCTCTCTGGCACTTCCCCGCTCCTTATCTCCCTTCCCCTGGACGTAGACCATCTCTACAAACGCCCCAGACAGGCAACACTGCCGGGACCTTCCTCCCTGGCCCTCCTTCTCCCTCTACGGAGCTCACCGAGCGCGCCCTAGACCGCGCCCACTGTGCACCAACGCCCCCTCTGTATAGAGCCCCCCCTCGAGTTATCTGGACTATTCCTGCTCTCCCTCTCCCCCAGAAACCTCCCGGACAAGCTCTCTCGCCCCCTCGTGCCCTCTGTCCACCTCCATGGCCGGCGGCCTCTTCCACGGCCATCCCGCTCTCCACCTCTTCAGACCTCCCCGACATGCCTTGGGCATCTGGTTGGATGCGGCACTCCGTCCTGAGCTCTCCGGTGTGCAGCACACCGCGGGAGGTGGTCGGAATCGCCGGCACGGGCGGCGGCCAAGC
Organism: Triticum aestivum; assembly: GCF_018294505.1. Taxonomy (NCBI): domain Eukaryota; kingdom Viridiplantae; phylum Streptophyta; class Magnoliopsida; order Poales; family Poaceae; genus Triticum; species Triticum aestivum. The sequence continues at coordinate 530,353,520 of NC_057795.1, forward strand.
CACTGCTCCGACGGTGTCCGCACACGCACGAGGAAGGCGCCACCTTCCCCCTACCTCCTCCTTCGGGCGCGGCCGAGCCGCACGGCTCCGCCCCCACCGCCAGCCAGCATAGATGGGGAGAGCAGCGCCAACGGCGAGCGAGGCCGGCGCCCTCTGCCTGGCGTCGCGGGGTTGAAGATGACGCGAGGCAGGGCGAGCGACCTGCTCGCGGGACCCGCCCGTCAGCCACCGAAGCGCCACGCCCAGCTTGCATAAGTGGAGGCGCCCGCGTGAAAGACGCCTTCGACGTGGCCCCTGCGCGCGTGCGGCCGAGCCGCTGGGCCGGCCCAGTGGCGTGCTGCTGCCAAACCTCGCTCTGTGCGCCTCTTAAGGGTAAAGCCCTTGTCTATTTCTTTCTTTTTTCTTTTTCCAGAAACTTGTAAAATCTCCCAAATATTCATATTACCTCCAAATTTGATGATTCAAATTTCTAGTAGCTCATAAAATCATGATCTATCTCATGGTGCAACTTGCACATCTTTCCAGGAACCTTTTCTTAACAAACATTTATCAAATCTTGTTTTTCCATTTCTGTGATGAATTTTAGAAAATCACAGAGAGCCCATGCTTGATCCAAATTCCATGATACAAAATCCTAGATGTCTATAAGTTCAAAACTTAGTTTCTGAACATTTTTACTAATACTTTCTGTGCAACACAAAATACTGAGCCATTTCTTCATATTTGTCAACTTTGCAAATTCATGGGAAATTCCTTTGAACTCCAAATCCAGCGAAACCAACTCCTAGATGCTTCTAAAATCATGCTTTGTCAAATGGGTGCCTCTGCTCATTTTTGAAAATAATGTTTCTGTACACTTCTTGCAAATCCATTAATCCCTTGATTCCATCATATTGAAATGTTCAGAGATGTCCATTGATCAAATCCTAATGAAACCACTTTGGTCATCCCTCATATGACCAGAGGTATCCTACAAAAGTCCAACTCATATTTTTAGAGCACTTTTATTTCCTGCCTTGTTGTGTTGCTTATTATGGTTGCTCTCAACGATAGTTGACGAAGTAGACGAAATACTTGGAGCTGGACCAGAGATATTTGAAGACCTCGAAGACCTTGTTAAAACAGGGAAGCAGCCCTTTGACCATGTCTATGAAACCCTTTTTATGCAAGTCATATAGCACATATTGTTGTTGCAACGGAATCATGATGAGGTACTAACCACTTTGATGGGTTCCCACCGTTACTTCCTCGTTGATACTTGAATTGTGCATGACCCTACCTTCTTATGAGGGTTATACCGGTGGGAGTAGATAGGATGCTAAAGTAGATGCTACGCAAAAAGGGACGGGTATATGCATGATGAAGGAGACAAAGTATTTTCAAAAGACTTTTCGAAAACCCCGTCGGGTGCCACTTATGCCCGAGGGAGATGATGAGATGGGTAACCACTTGATGATGAAGTGGTGTACCGAGGTGAGTGTGTGTGTTGTTTTCGAAAACGGATTAGATTTAAGATTTGATGACTGTCCCAACCTTACATGCGCAACCACTCTACCCTTATATGGGAAAGGGCATTATTGATTACCTAGGCCGATACTAGCTTGGAGCCCGCATTACTAGTGATGGGGGAGAGTTGGTGCTCTCTCTCGGGACGGGGTCGTGCCAGGTAGGGCGGCCAAGAACATTTTTATGGGGCACCGGACACACCGTTGGTACCCCGTGATTGTGATGTGAGATGATTATGGAGCGTGGCTCCAACAAAAATGTTATGTGATAATGTTGGGCACGGGGGTTACTACCAATCGAGTGGACTCCATGTTAGTGTCGTCTAGGGAAAGGTAGTGATCGGGTGCCTACCCCGGGTACTTGAGGTATCGCGGGTCGTGGATGACACGGAAGTTCCCCGGATCTTGTGGGTACAGTGTGCAACCTCTGCAGAGTGTAAAACTATTCGAATAGCCGTGTCCACGGTCAAGGACAGTTGGGCGGTGCTGCTTAAACTATGTCCAGTGTTTTACAACCGTGTGTGTGTGAGTTGATAAAACTACTTGGGTCAAGTCAAAGGACTTGACATGATTGAGTTGGGTTGGTGCCCACTCTATTTATGTTGATATCTGTAACCTGTCCTCATGGTTACTTGAATTCTCCTAATGCAATGTCTTACAAGTTGTTGAACATGTCATTGCACTCAAAACTAGCTTTCTGCAAAAATTTACCTATATCATGCATTATTGTATCTTGAACCAAAACATGGGTTGCTTGCGAGTACATTCAAAGTACTCATTGGCTTGCCACTGGTTATTTTATTGGCCAGGCATGAAAGAACAAGATATGATGAAGAATACTTCGGCGACGAACATGCGAGCTAGCACGTTTCCCAGTCAGAATGCCTGTAGGGTTAAGGCAGATGGCATGGGTCCAAGTTATCGACGAAGATTTCCGCTGCGATGTTATACTCAAGACTCGACCATAATGGTCCTACTTGTGTAATACGGTATGTATGGATGTAAGACTCTTGTTATTCAGCTTCTGTGTGTTCAGTGAGCATTGATCTCTGGGATCACTGTACACGTGCATTCGGTGATCACGACTTATGAGCCGGGGTCCCCACAATAAGCCCCTGGTGTATTCGGCCATACCAAAATATACGGGTGCAAGATGTCATTAATGAACATATATGTAAAGTAATGCAATTATAGGCAAAAGGTGCTGTAGTATTTATTCAAGTGATTCTGCTATGAGTGCGGAATGATACAAATAGTGTGGTAAGCAAAGGATTGGACTAATTAGACGTGTCTCCTTCCAGGGGTAGGCTGCGGAGTGGTGGATTTAACAAATTTAATGCTCATAATGGAGACCACCTGATTGTTCGTCGCAGCCTTTGTCCCTCCCTGGCTGTTGCATCGTGAGTTCGGCAGCTCGCCTCCGGACAGGGCCTCTGGTGAACGGAGTCCTGTGTATAAAAAGAAGGAAAAATTAAAAATAATAAGAGTGACGCACTTGGGAGCCCCTGGTGTGGTTGAGCCGCACTCTGGGTCTGTTGTGGTCGTGCCTCTCCCCCTATGCCCATGGTATCTCCAGAGCGTAATGATGTACGCGGAGAGCTGGTCTTGCAATCATGCGAGGGTTGGGGTTGGGGCCGCATTGCTACGCGTGCTCGGAACGTGCCGGGTGGTCTTGGTTGATGTTGCTCCGGGCGCGTTTGGCCGTGTCCGGTCGTTTAACGGCCGGACTCGAAAACTGCCTTAGAAGGCTGCTCTGTACTTCAGCCGCGAGAGCCGCTATATGTTCCTCCGTTCGGAGGGTGCGTTCCGTATTTCCATTGACCGTGATGACTCCACGAGGGCCTGGCATCTTGAGCTTAAGGTATGCATAATGCGGCACCGCGTTGAACTTTGCAAACGCGGTTCGTCCGAGCAGAGCGTGATAGCCGCTTCGGAACGGGACTATGTCGAAGATTAACTTCTCGCTTCGGAAATTATCCGGTGATCCGAAGACCACTTCCAGTGTGACTGAGCTTGTACAATTGGCCTCGACACCTGGTATGACGCCTTTGAAGGTCGTCTTTGTAGGTTTAATCCTTGAGGGGTCTATGCCCATCTTGCACATTGTATCCTGATAAAGCAGGTTCAGGCTACTGCCGTCGTCCATCAGGACTCTCGTGAGGTGAAATCCATCGACGATTGGGTCTAAAACCAATGCGGCGAATCCGCCATGGCGGATACTGGTCGGATGGTCTCTTCGATCGAAAGTGATCGGGCAAGAGGACCATGGATTGAACTTCGGGGCGACTGGCTCCATCGCATATACGTCCCTCAGTGCACGCTTCCGTTCCCTCTTGGGTATATGGGTTGCGTATATCATGTTTACCGTCCGCACTTGTGGGGGGGAAGCCCTTCTGTCCTCTACTGTTTGGCCGCTGGGTCTCTTCCTCGTCATCACTGTGCAGCCCCTTGTCATTGTTTTCGGCAATTAACTTGCCTGCCTGCTTGAATACCCAACAATCTCTGTTGGTGTGGTTAGCTGGCTTTTCAGGGGTGCCATGTATCTGGCAAGAGCGGTCGAGTATTCGGTCCAAATTGGACGGACCCGGAGTGGTTCTTTTGAATGGCTTCTTCCGCTGACCGGGTTTAGAGCCTCGGAATCCGGCGTTGACTGCCGTATCCTCATTGTTGTCGCCGTTAACGCGGCGTTTGTTTTTGTTTCGACGCGACCTGCCATTGTGGTCCTTAGTATCTGGGCTTCCAGCATTTTTGCTAAGGTTGTTGCTGCGAGCTAGCCAGTTGTCCTCTCCCGCGCAGAAGCGGGTCATGAGTGATGAGAGGGCTGCCATAGATTTCGGCTTTTCCTGTTCGAGGTGCTGGGCCAACCACTCGTCGCGGATGTTATGTTTGAAGGCTGCGAGGGCCTCTGCATCTGGACAGTCGACGATTTGATTTTTCTTTGTTAAGAACCGTGTCCAGAATTGTCTGGCCGATTCGTCTGGCTGCTGAATTATGTGGCTTAGGTCATCGGTGTCTGGTGGTCGCACATATGTGCCCTGGAAGTTGTCAAGGAATGCGGCTTCCAGGTCCTCCCAACACCCAATTGACTCTGCGGGCAGGCTATTAAGCCAATGCCGAGCTGGTCCTTTAAGTTTGAGCGGGAGATATTTGATGGCGTGGAGATCGTCGCCGCGGGCCATATGGATATGAAGGAGATAATCCTCAATCCAAACCGCGGGGTCTGTTGTGCCATCGTAGGATTCAATGTTGACGGGTTTGAACCCTTCAGGAATTTGATGATCCATTACTTCGTCTGTGAAGCATAGTGGGTGTGCGGCGCCTCTATATTGAGCAATATCACAACGTAGCTCAAGAGAGCGTTGTCTGCTGTGTTCGGCCCGGCCGGAGTTGTTGTATCCGGCGCGACGGTATTCGTCATGGGTCGTGGGGCGCCCACGTGATCCATAGATAGATCTGGATTGTCTTGCCTTGTCCTCCAATATATCCCGCAAGTCCGGCGCGTTCCCTCGTGGCTTCGTACTTTTCAAGCGGTGCCGGGGTACGGTCTTGATGGAGGGCCTGGATGCCTCTCTGTCGCGACCACGGGGTGGTCGGTCGGCCGTATTGTGCGCTGGTGATGAAGGTATGTATGCTTCCTCCTCTAGTCGGGGGAGCAAAATGAGTTTTGGGTAGCTCTTGGAGGGGCGTTCGAGTTCATACTCTTCGGCCGCGAGGATCTCGGTCCATCTGTCGGCCAGCAGGTCTTGATCAGCTTGAAGCTGTTGCTGCTTTTTCTTTAGGCTATTTGCTGTGGCCATTAGCCTGCATTTGAAACGCTCTTGTTCGACAGGATCCTCAGGCACGACGAATTCGTCGTCGTCGAGGCTTGCTTCGTCTTCGGAGGGAGGTATGTAATTATCATCCTCGACCTCTTCGTCTTCCGCTCTCTCGTGAGGGCTTGCTTCTGCATCCTCCTGCGCTGAATCTTGCTGGAGGGGGTTGTCTTCGGCACTTTCTGGTGTGTTATTATCTCCTGTGCCGGAATCTCCATTCTTGCTGTGGCGGGATTTAGAGCGGCACCGCTGGCGTCGGCGCTTGGGCTGTTTCTTTAGGGAATCTGCCTCCGCTGCTTCTTCGCCGTCCCCTTCTTTTGGGGTTTCCACCATGTATATGTCGTATGACGAGGTGGTCTTCCAGTGCCCTATGGGCGTTGGTTCTTGATTGTCTCCGGCATCATCGTCCATACCATCGATGTCTTCGAAGTCGTAGTCTAGCATGTCGGTTAAGTCGTCGACAGTGGCTACAAAGTGGGTGGTGGGTGGGCTTTGAATTTCTTCGTCGTTCGTATCCCAACCATCCTGGCCGTAGTCCGGCCAGGGCTCTCCGGATAGCGAGAGATGCTTCAGTGAATTTAGGATGTCGCCAAAGGGTGAGTGCTGAAAGATGTCCGCGGCAGTGAACTCCATGATCGGCGCCCAATCGGATTCAATTGGCCGGGGCGCAGGAGGTTCGGAGTCCGGCAGGGAGTCCGGTGCCTCGGAGTCACGAGCTTTATAAGGGACAAGGTCAGTATTCGGCTCCATCACCGTAGCGGTTGCAGCTCCCGAGGCGGTGTCCAGCCATCTGTCCTCGATCTGTGCGATTGGCTCCGGACCATAGGTCGGAGCGGATTCATGTGCGGCCTCCAAAGCGCTGTCCGGCGGCAGAGTTAGATCGTGCCCATCGTGACAGCACGGCGCGCTTGGTTGTGGCTCGGATCCATCGAAGATCAAGTCTCCGTGGATGTCTGCCGTGAAGTTTAGGCTTCCAAACCTGACCTGATGGCCAGGGGCATAGCTTTCGATCTGCTCCAGATGGCCAAGCGAATTAGCGCGCAGTGCGAAGCCGCCGAATATGAAGATCTGTCCGGGGAGAAAAATCTCACCCTAGACTGAGTTGTTGTTGATTGAAGAAGCCATCAAGCCTATCGGCGACGACACAGAGGAACTCTCAATGAAAGCACCAATGTCGGTGTCAAAACCGGCGGATCTTGGGTAGGGGGTCCCGAACTGTGCGTCTAGGTGGATCGTAACAGGAGACAAGGGACACAATGTTTTTACCCAGGTTTGGGCCCTCTCGATGGAGGTAAAACCCTACTCCTGCTTGATTGATATTGATGATATGGGTAGTACAAGAGTGGATCTACCACGAGATCAAGGAGGCTAAACCCTAGAAGCTAGCCTATGGTATGATTGTTGTAATGGTTATGTTGTCCTACGGACTAAAACCCTCCGGTTTACATAGACACCGGAGAGGGCTAGGGTTACACAGAGTTGGTTACAATGGTAGGAGATCTACATATCCGTATCGCCAAGCTTGCCTTCCACGCCAAGGAAAGTCCCATCCGGACACGGGACGAAGTCTTCAATCTTGTATCTTCATAGTCTTGGAGTCCGGCTGGCGATGATAGTCCGGCTGTCCGGACACCCCCTAGTCCAGGACTCCCTCAGCCGTTGAAGAACATGGTGAGAGCAGTTTCTTTGACTTTCTTCATTACTGCACAAGGAAGCTCGCAGTCGGAAGGCATACGACGGAAACACACGATTACACGGTGGCGGCGGTGCCATCAGAGGCAGTGGCGGATCTACCACAGGGGTAAGCAGGTGACCCGGTGGCGGAACAGAGTACTCGCTCGCCAGCCCTCAACCTCAGGATCGAGTTCCAGCCTCCAAAATGCCATGGCCGCTGAGGTGCAACCTGTCAGGTGAGATTTTAGGGGAAGAAGAAAAGACGTACAAAGAAGATGGCCAAGCCCAATATGAGAAATCCATCGATCCAATCCCTTGCCCCGGTACAACCTAATGCACCTTCACACCGACGTCGCCACTGGATGCCTCATCCTCCGCTAGATGCTCCCTCGTCCATGACTCGACAGAACATAACTGCTCCTCAGTTGCTCAATCTCAACGGCTCCACGCCCGAGCACGCGCATAGTGGCATGTTCCTTCATACAAAGTTTGCTCTCGAGATGGAAGGAAAGTGCGTTGATGGAGGAGACCATTCGTCAAAGATGGCAGAGTGCCTACATGGAGCTTTATAGGAAGAGATTAGTGCGGAGAGAAACCAACGGTTGGTGCTGAGAAACTGAGGAGACATCTGACGAAGACCATACGGCCACAGCGCCACAATCAAGGGAGAGGCGTCCTTGGTGCGTGGGCCATTTAAGGTGATCCGTCTTCATCGAGGGGAAATATGGTTGGGCTTTGGTCCGTTATTTAATTCAGATAATACAACTTACAACGTGGCCATATAGGTTGGTGTTGTTGGTGATGATTGGAAGAAAAAGATGATGTGGCACAATTTATGAGGTGGATAGCTTGCATGTTAAGAGAAATAGAATAGTGGGGATGAACTATTTAGGTATTATAGATAACTCAATTTGCCCTAGGTTCTCAAGAAACCCATATTTCCCACACTCCTAAAATTCCCAAATAATTCTCATAAATTGTTTGGGTCATATCTTCATCAAATATGGCAAAACTTTTCATTGCCATGTTAAAAAATAATCTTGGCTTCTGGTCAATTTTAATTTTGTGAAGGAACTATATTTTATATTGCTTAATTTGAGCTGCACATTTACCAGGACATTCTATTACCCATATGAACTCCCTCCACCAAGTTGTGGCTCCATCCATTACTCCATTTACCCTGTGGAATTTTACCAAGTTTATTGGCAGAATAAAGCTTTGTGAAGCAAGTGCCACTTTGGTTCATACAAATGGCATGTAACCTTTTTGAGCATCTTCATATCTTCAAATCATTGGGCCATGCTCAAATTCAGATCAATCCAATCATGTATGTGAGTGCGTCATCAAAATTTCTAAATCTGGCCATTCTGGCACTTTCTAGAACAACCCCCCTCTTAACTCCTCCTCTTAAGCTGATTTTTGGTAATCAGGATCACCTTAGTGCTTGATCAAGCTGTGCCAAATATCAGATTCTAACTCCACACGTGTGAGCCACAGCAAGTTACAAAGATCTTGTTGTTGCAATGTTTTGGAGCTAGGTGTGAATCACTTCTTTGCCCCTGGACCTATTTATTTCCTCATTTTGACTAAGGGCACGACGGTCTATCCAGTAGACATGATCGACCTGGCTAAAACCCGGAGTTTGCTCCAGTGCACGTCGTGATCACGCTGATGTCATGCGAATTGCGTGCTCTGGAGTCTTCCCGCCCTTGTTCCCATCGTCTCGCTTGTCCTCTCGATGTCAAACCATGTCCTGGAGCTTCCCGATCTACTTCATCACCCCATGCTCGGGCCCCCTCCTCTTTTGCCATAAATGAGCCGCTAGATCCATGCCCGTGCCATGTCCTGTTGTCCGCCATTAGTGCCCTGTTGAATCTTTCCCATGAAGCTCCAGAGCCCTCTACTCGGCTATATATATCTCCCCCGAGGACCTGCGCACCTCATTCATCCCTCCCCCGCCTCATTTGCCCTCTGGAGTCGCCTAATCTCGCTGGAGTTCGCCTCTATCTGCCAAGGCCGCCGCGGTTCCTCCTTGGTCCCGGTGAGCCTAGTCCCTCTCCGCTCCTCCCGAGCTGTCCACGAGCTTCCCCTCGTCTCCGTGAGTCTCCCCAACCCTTTGCCCCTCGCCGGAGACGGCCGAAGCGCTGAGAACCACCAACGCCTGACCGCCTCCACCGTTCGGCTATCTCTCTGTCTCACTCATCCTGAGCTCCTCGTCCACCTCTAGCCACTCCACCACCTTCCCCACTCTCCGGCGGTCCTCTCCATCCCCTGTGCTCGTCGCCGGAGCCTCCGAGGCCATGAATCCCCATGTCCGGCCGCCGCCTCTCCTTTTCTTGGTCGATGCAAGCCCTGTCGTCCCCACTCCTCCTTGGCACGGGCTGTGCCTCTTGATGGGAGCGGCATGGGCGTCCGAGCCTTCTGATGGCCTCCGCATGGCCGGAGCTGGCTGGGGCAGCCGGCCCATCACCGGCAGCACCCTCCCCTGCTCCCTCCTTTGTATCCATCGGGGGCAGGGAGAGGAGGAAGAAGACGAGGCCAGGTGGGCCCTGGGACTTCCCCGACCCCACTTGTAAGTCCCTCACCATTGACCCTGCCCCGGGCCGCTCGTTTTTAAGTAGAAACGTATTTGAGCGTTTATGTTTTCTTTAAACGGAAGCGTAAATTGCTGCGGCTTCTAGCTAGGATACGTTTCTCGGTTTGGAAAGGGCATTTCCATCTACTGCGGCCTAGAGTGCGTTTTCTTTTTTAGAGAACGTAATCCGCCCAGTGCGCTTTTGGTTTTAGCCGCCAGGGGCCTGTCTGCGAATAGAAAATTTACAGATTGGTCCCTGTACTTCAAACGGCTATAACTTTTTGCTCGAGACTCCGATTAAGGTGAATCCAACACCCACATATTCGTCTCGTCGAGCCCGTTCTGTTTAAATCATTTTCACTATGGTTTAATGTATTGAAAATGACCATTTTGCCCTTGCACGTAAACAACCTCCTCCGGGAGAGGACTGTTTCCGGTGAATCTTTCCGCGGCTTCACCGCACTTCTCCCCGATGCCTTCTTCACCCCCAGGCAAGCCTCAATACCCGCTTGCATGATAGTCATGCAATATCCACGGTTTTAAACTTCAATATTTAATCAATGTTTGCTTGTTTAAAATATGGTTATTGTTGTTTCGGTGATGCTTATGGGTTAGTGTTTACTTTCTTGCTATGTTGTTATGCACTTGGTTATCTTGTACTAGTTTCTAGTATTCCTTTCATATGCTTATGCTTGCTAGTAGTACATGTTGATGTCGGTGATGGTCTTCGGTGCATGAATATCGTCTGTTCGGAGTGCCGTTGTTATGCATGTTCCATTGCATCCAGTTGGTTAAATGCTTGCATGGTAGCATTGTTGATATGTTCTTGCATGATATTTATTGTTGATGCCAGTGGTCATGCTATGTTTCTGAGTAGTGTACTTGTGATGTTTATGCTAGTCGGTATGCCAAGCTCAGTCGGATGTATGATTTATTGTTGTTGATATGTTAAGAAGTGATGTTGCACAACCATGCTTATGTTGATATCATGCCCATGCATTGTAGTTGCATCATGTTAATCTATTATGACTCAGCTTATTGCATTCAAGTTTAACCAGACTTAATTGAACTTGAACAACGGTTGGCTGAGTCATGGTGCCACCATATCGAGCTGACAAGTGCAACCACATTTGCCGGTATGGCACGGTCCTAACTAGGTTATTGTCATGCCTCTTCCCGGTGCCTTCAACTAGAGGGAAGGTTATGGGTGCGCGCTACCCTTATCAGGTAGGCGGACATAAGCCTTGTGAGCTCGTTGTTGTTATGGTACCTTGTCCCCGTTTGGGACTGTTTATTTGCCACGACGGTGGCCGTTTTGCCTTTGGTATGCTGGGGCCACCCATGACTTAGCCCAAAGGGGAGTTGGTCGGAGTGGCCGGGAGAGTGTCATGGCAGTAGATCAGTTTTGTCGGAACGCCGTTGGTCCACCTGAATGGGAGTGTGAGGCCATGGGTTCTCTGGTGTGGGTACAGAATGCTATCTCTATAGAGTGTGTGTTTAATCTATCGATACCGCGCCCGCGGATAAGGGCCCAGTTCGTAGTTGGTCACACTATGGGTCAACAGTAATAATAAGGATGTGCTTAATAAAAACCCCGGTTCGATGATGAAATAAGTTGGTTATGTGATCCGTGAATGATCACCGTTTGGTTATGAGGTAACCCGTTGAACCAAGTGTGGTTCCGTTTGTGATCCGTGAATGATCACCATGGTATCAAGGATACCGAGTTGTTGAATATTTGTGATGTTGTGCGAGAATCAAGGGTAAAGGTCAAGCTCCTGGTGGTCATGTAATGATTACTATGGTATTGTTTATACCAAGTTTGATTTGATCCTGAGATAATCGTGTGATGTCCGCGATGGTAAGTGATGCATGTAATGGTTACGAGGTAACCTGAGTAGAATAAGTGGTGCATGATAGTGTCATCATGTTGCATGCTAGTATCGTCATATTCTTATGTTCATGCCATGCTCACATTGTTCTAGCTATATTATGTTCATGTTGCTCATGCCACGTTGTTTTGATGATATCATGTTAATCATTGTTAACCTATAATTGCCATGTTGTTGTTTGTCTTGAATGCTTCTGGTTATTGTGAGCTTGCAAGTACATTCAATGTACTGACCTGGCGTGTTATGCAAGTTTACAGGTCATGCCAGATTTGATTGCTTGTTTGTCGTGGATTCCTTGTTTGCGAGCTAAGATAAGCGTTCTAGCCAGAGTCCTTATGGAGTGGAGTTCACCACCATCACCGATGTTCCGCTGCTAGAAGTTATTCTGCTGCTTTGAGTTGTTCTGTTGCTTGCATGGAGCAACCGTGGCAGGCGTAGTGTTGCCATGCCAATGTAACCCTTGTACCCAATATAGATTGTAATAAAGAGCTGATTTGTTCTTTGCTAAGCAGTGCCGTATTCTAGAAGACTTCTCCTTGATCTCTGGGATGGAATACGGGGCATTCTGGTTTATCTGAGCCGGGGTGCCACAGGCTTGGTATCAGAGCTGGTCTGGCTGTAGGACGCCCTAGACTGTGCGATGTTAGAAAATGGTAGTATAGACCCCCGTTGGTCGGGAGCACTTGATTTTTGCATTTTTTTTTGTTGCATAGCATGCATATAGCTTATTATCTTGTCACTAACGACTAATCTTGTGAGTGTAGGGGGTATCGGTTTCTATCCACTACCTGCACCATTCTTCTTAGCATTCCTGATTTTCGGTGTCTGGCGTCATCTCTGTCCCAGCAGAGTGATGCCCTGGTACCGAGTGTTCCAGACACCATTTGTAGGAGTTATGCTTAGATAGCGCGTCGATATCTTTCCGTCACCCACTCATATTATTTCGCTGATAGATTTGTCTCTATCCTGTATCTTGCCATCCATCTCGTCCCTTTGGCAACCCTTTCTAATCTTTGTTATCAAAAGAGGGCAATGCCAGCAAGCCTTGCTGTTTCCTCCGCTATTTTGCCATGTCATTTCATTCTTTGGATGTGTACGATTCCCATTCGTACACTTGATGATGATGTGGTCATGACCGTTGCTTCTCGCTACTTGATCACCATGTCCGTCCTTGCCTCCATACCCATCCAGTTGTAACCGGTGTTCAGCCAGCGCTTGGTGTAGCCTTGGTTACACCAACTCCTTCCACATAGATTCACTTTCATGCACATCGTCAAAACATATTAGACCGTAATACCGGAGTTTCCGCGAGATTTGTGTGCTTAGGTGTGCATGCATATTATTGATTTGAGTAGCTGTAATATGTGATGATTGCTTGATTATGTATATTATTAGTATGCTTATGTGCTTTTGTTTTTGTCGTTTCTTTCTTTGGGCCTTTGGTGTTACATATTTTCCCCTATCAAAGTTGCTCGTCATCCGACAACGGACCCAAAGAGTCAGCAAGGAATGCATATATTTGGAAATCCAGCTAAACAAGAATGTAGTTATCAGCCAACTGCAGTAAAACTGGGAATGTCTCGTCTGAATGGAAAAAAATCCTGGCTGGACTGTCAGTATCAAGTTTGCATTAGCGTGCACTCCTCACAACAGTGTGGCATTCTCAGCTAACTGCATTGAGATTTGGGGATATCTGATCATGATACTAAATAATAAAGTTTGTCTCAGTGTGCACTCTTCACAATAGAAATGATCAAATCAGCAAGAAGATAAATTGTGTGCAAGATTGACAAAATATTATCAGTCAAAGGTATGGCTCAGATACAAGTTTGATTCTTTGTTAAGGATGATCTTGAAACATGATATGCCCAGAAGCAAGCAAAAATATGGCATGTATTTAATAATCAGAAGAGAGGATAGTCCTGCAAAACCCCGTTTCATACAAGAAATCAACAGCAGAAATATTAAGATGGTATGTATCTATGGTAATCGGTCTAAATATCACAATGAGAAGCTTCTGGTGTCAGAAACACACTTTCCCTCGCAAGCTACCAGGGAAGCTTCCAAGGCAAGATTCATCTATCTTCCTTAGTATGATACATGGATGATTTCCCGTGCAGGGTACTCTGCCTTCTTCAATAAGCAACTGTAAAAGTATCCGGCATAAGGTACCTAGTCTTTCAAAGCAAAGTATTTAAGGGGGAAGCTTCTGAAGCATGATATCCAGTCTTCATCAGCAAGCTGTCTCATGAAAGTTTCGAGCAGTAGCCATCCAATCTTCTTCAGAAAGACATTGGTACAAGGTAGTACGCTTTGAATTGACAGCATATGGCAGCGAATCCCAAGAATCAGATCCGCAATAGTTTGATCCGAAGCAAGAATCATTCAGAGCACACGTTTGTCTCAGGAAACAGATTCTCATATATATATATGCGGTAAGTGTTAGTGTACAGAAGTAGGGGCTCTACTTTGTACCCCTTTACCTATGCACGGGCAGTCAGAGCCGCGCCTGCGGCCGCACTTAGCAGGGCAAAGGCATGAAGCCGAAGCCACAAGACAATCAAGGCAACGCCAAGACGGAAATACAAAGAGCAAGAGGGCAAGGTGGACTCCCCCGGCGAGACCCTTGCCGGGGCGGCCTCCATGGCCCGGGCGAGGGCCTTGCCGGGGCAACTTGCCCAACATCAGCGGAGTGCGCCACCCTTGAGCCCGAGGCTTCCAACATCATCAACCACATTGGAACCAAAGCTCGGGAGGCACCTCCATGGTGGCATGCAGATCTTTGTGAAGATCATTAAACGCACAAGATCAGATAAGGACCAGAAGACGACGATCCTTGGCACGATCCTTGTCCAGGAAACCCACGAGGCCTCCTACAAGATCCTTGCAAGGGACGACCACAGTGCCGCGGCAAGACCCTTGCCGAGGCCCAGCAAGGCCCTTGCCGAAGGCATCAACGGGGCCACGACCAGGCCCGCGCCCACCAAGGTTCCACCGCCGTTCCCATGCAGCTGCAAGCCCTGCCAGCCAGGCGAGCACCTGCGTGGAGCCGTGCGGCCCCGAGACCAGCTCAGCAAGCACCTGCGTGGTGGCATGTAGGTCTTCGTGAAGACGCTGCCACCACGTCAGCTCAGCAGCCTGTCGGCCTACATGGCGATGCCCGCCTCGCTGGCCTGGACGCGTGTCGAGGCAAGGCGAGGCGGCAACAAAGCGAGGGGACGCCTCAGGGGTGCATTCAATGCATCTTGTCCCATAACGACCAGTGATAAGCATAGCTACTGTACCCTTTCCACCTCCTGTGTGCCACTGTGGCGCCTCCTTCGACTATAAAAGGAGGCCCGAGGCATACTGGAGAGGGATTCGGCTCTTTTGAGCAAGTAACACACCATAGCTAGCTCAAGAACAGTGAAATACATACCAAAGCAGGATTAGGGTATTATGCGATCCCCACGGCCCGAATCTGGGTAAACGACCTTTGTGCTGGCTCTTAGACCCGCTCTTCTCACAACCCCGCGCCCGCCGACCACAGTAGGGATCCCAGTGATCCCAAAGGTGTTGTTCCCACCGACATCTTTGGAGCGCCAGGTAGGGGCCGCACAGTTGCGAAAATCTGGTCTAGCAGTTCTTTGTCACCATGTGGCTCCCAAGAGGAAGACGATGATGGCAATCGGTTCATCCGGAGCCAGACTGCCCGTACCGGTGCGGGCAAGTAGCGGGCCGGTCGTGGACAAAACCTGAGGCGCGACCCGCGAACACCCACATCGCCCTGGCAGTCCAGACATGGTGAGCGGCGTCGTTCGTGCACAAGACAACGGGCCGCACGCCGCAAATTCCAGAGATGGAGTTGGGCCCCCCGCAAGCGGCGGGGGGCCCTCTAGGGGCGGCGCCATGCCACCCACCGGCGGCGCGGCGACCTCCAAGACGCCTGCGCTGGCACCCACGACCCGCTCTTCCCAAGTCGTGTGCGGCAAGCAGCGTCACCAAGCTGGGGACCTCGGGCGCCGACCTAGGAAGAGCCCAGTGCACCCTTCACAGGACGAAGGAGGTCAGCATGCACACCGAAGTACTGGCGAAAATGGCGTACCACGACAGGGCCATGATAGAGCTCCTTCTAACGTGGTTAGAAGTCAAAGCGCGTCACGGTCCATGTAGCGCGTCACGGTCCACGCCAGCAGAAGCTTTGGCGCGTGCATCTGCTCCTTGACTTTCCTCCTGCTGCGGAGAAGCTCGACGAGTGGAGAGCCACCATCCGGAGCCTCGTCGGCATCGCCAACAAAGATGATCCATGGAACGCGGGGCCTGTAGGCCGACGCTCCATCGAACCGTCGCATGCCAGTGGAGGCAGGGCCAGAGGTGATGCAGCCACGGTGCACTCCCCTCCCCCACGCCAGTTACCGCGCGTGTCGATCCATCGTGATGACGCTTGTGGTAACATTTCCATAGCATCGTCCGATCCGCGAGCCCACCGCGATCAGCGCCAAGTTCTTCGGGAGCAAGCCCTTGAAGATGCTCGAACCACCATCGAGTGCCGGCGTGATGCGCGCCACCAGTCAGATAGGCGGGTAGGGCCCACTATGGATCACCCGGCATCGAGAGGCTACGGTGGCCTACCTTACGAGGTGGGTTGCCCAGCCTTTACCCGTGAGCTGCGGCAGTTCTAGTGGCCCTCCCACCGCACATTCAAGCCCGACGTTGGCGAGAAGTACAACGCAAGACTCACCCGTCGAAGTTGCTCAGCATCTACACCACCGCGATGCAAGCTGCTGGAGCCCGCGACGACAAGGTGCTTGCCAATTACTTCCTTTTGGCGCTTAAGCCCAACGTCATGTCATGGTTGATGCACTTGCTAGTGAACTCCATTTCCTCCTGGTCGGACATGTGTCCTGAGTTTGTTGGCGCCTTCACTGGAGGCCATTAAGCCCATGGCCAGGCAAGCGATCTGCATGTCATCCCCCAGAAGGAGGGGGAAAACCTGTGCAAGTACATCCAGAGGTTCAGCCGGGTGTAGTAAAACATCCCAGACGTTCATCCCGCCGCTGTGATCAGCGCATTCCATCAGAATGTGCATAACCGCAAGATGCGTGAAGAGCTGGGGATGAACAAGGTCAAAGATGTGGCCAAACTTTATGTTCTGGCCGATAGGTGCGCTCGAGCTGAAGAGGGAAGGAGGTACCCCGGCAAGGACGCCGGTGCAGAAACCGACTCCACAGAAGACAACACCGCCGCCCCGATGAAGAAGGGCCGGCGCCACAACAGAAAGCGCAAGGGAAAGGCTGTGCTTGCCATCGAGGGATCCGACGACACCGGTGCTGCCAACAAGGCCAAGGCAAGCGACCCCGGCAAGGAAGTTGCCGGGTGTGCCGCTTGCCGGGCATTGGCGACTACCAACAAGCCAGGAAGCTCCGACAAGCAGTATTGCAAGATCCACCGCACCAGGGGCCATGACCTCCAAAACTGCCGACAAGTTGAGCTTCTTGCTGAGAAGAAAAAAGTTGAGTATGAGAGGCGGGACAAGGAGAAAGGCCAGGACGGTGCTGAAGGATCCATCAAGAAGCATGGCAGCCAAGGAGGCCACTGCGGCAAGGATAACCAGCATGAGAGGCCCGCCCGGGGCCGCGACAAGAAGCAGGAAGACGATGATCATGACAAGGACGACGAGTCCGGCGACCACGAGTTCCAGAAAGCTACAGAGGCCATGTGCGTCGACGGTGGCGCCTCGCTGCACACCTCTCACCGCCAGCTCAAGCAGTGAGCGCATGAGATCACAGCGGTGGAGGCATCACTCAACGCGCGGAAGCCACTGAAGTGGTCTAGCTCGCCTATCATCTTTGACACCGAGGACCACCCTGATCGCACTACTGCGATCAGGTGCTTGCCGTTGTTGGTTTTGCCAACGATCCGCAACCTCAAGCTGACGAAGATGCTAGTTGACGGCGGGGCCAGTCTGAACTTGATCTCTCCTGTTGTGATCAAAAGGCTACAGATTCCTGATGGAGACCTCGAAGAGACGGGCACATTTCAAGGGGTCAACCCGGGAAGGAGCCAACCGAAGGGCAAGGTCATGCTGCCCGTGACATTTGGAGGTGAGTTGAACTACAGGACGGAGAGGATTGTCTTCGATGCAGCCAAGATCCCCTTGCCTTAGAACGGGATTCTTAGCCACCCGGCGCTAGCCAAGTTCATGGCGGCGTCACATTACGCCTACAACACGCTGAAGATGTGTGGCACCCCGGATCAGAGCAACCGGTTTACCTTGCATTGCCAGCCCAGAGACCATGTCTTTTGGCAACACACAACATCTTGGTACAGAATACAACCGCTTTATTGATGCTAGCGGAACATAGTTCATATTACAACAAGTTAGGAGGACAAGCGGCACAAACAGTGCAGCTGAACAATATGTACATTATTTAATGAACATAAGGGGGCCTCAATCATGACAACTACGCGGTAGCGGAACGATGATGAAGTGGGACTCCATAGCATAGGGACATCGATGTGAACACGATCTAGACTCGAGCAGCACTCCGTTCCAATGAACCTTTCCTTAAATCTGGCATGACATGCCAGGTCAGTACATTGAATGTACTTGCAATCTCACAACAAGCATAAACATAATCACAAACAATATCATGATATTAACCACATTAATCATGAATGCATAATCATGCTATGGATGCAGTGAATCAAATCTTGTGCCTCAAGTACCACGGACTTGCTTACCAATGGGTTACCTCATAACCAAATGGTGATCTCTCTCGGATCACAAAACGGACCAACCACGTGGTCATCAAACGGGTTGCCACGCAACCAAACGGTGATCTTTCTCGGATCACAAACGGACCAACAACTTGGTCATCAAATGGGTTGCCTCGCAACCAAACGGTGATCTTCCTCGGATCACAAACGGACCAACAACTTGGTCATCAACATCAACATGGTTCTCCAACCATCCTCTTTCCAATAGTGCCATGTTATTAATTTAGTGTGCAAGATTTATTAAAACCTTGACCCATGGTGTGACCTACTTTCGAGCGTGTCCGTAACTGTGGACTCGGCTATCGACAGATTTAATACACTCTGCAGAGGTAGTGCATTGTACCCACACCAAGGAACCCATGGCCTCGCACTCCCATTCGGGTGGACCAATGACATTCCAACAAAATCCCTCCATTGCCATGACACTCTCTCGGCCACTCCAACTAAATCCCCATTGGGATAGGTCATGGGTGGCCCCGTGTCTAGCCCAGACACCAACGGCCACTGTCATGGCAAAACGGCCACATCATAGCAAAACGGTCCCAAACGGGGATAAGGTACCATAACAACATCAACGGGCACACAAGGTTATGTCTGCTTACCGGGCCAGGGTACCGCACACCCATAACCTTCCCTCGTTGGAGGTACCAACCAGAGGCATGACAACGGACCGAATAAAGGCATTCCCATAAAGGCAAATGTGGTTGCATTGGGAAAAACTTGATTCAGTGGCACCATGACCTGATCAACGATATGTTCAAGTTGATTTATTATCAGGTTCAACTTAGAGTGAAAATGACCGGTGTCATGACATGCCATGCAAATGCACTCATATAACATGCTTCACTAATCATTAGAACCATACCGGGTCAACTTATATCAAGCAATAATCAAACATTGCAGAAACCCATGGCACTATTCTGGTCATGCTTATGCAGCAACTAATCATGGAAATAACTTAGCAATATCATTTTCTTACTCAAGAAAATATTATCCAAACTAGTCCTTTTTATAAGCATATTATTTCTCCATAACCTATCATCACTTATAATAACTTAAACCTAACTTAGTTGGCTTTTAACTTTCTGTCCATCAACATATCCACATGAATAAGTTAGCAACAGAATGAAAATAATTATTTAACTAGGTGATTTAAATGCATGAACTAATTTAATCATTCAAGTTGAAATAAATCATAAATATTGCAATGGCACCATGAAAATGTCGTTGTGGCTTGCCTTAGTGCAGATGAGGGTCACACTCCTCCTGGTGATCCTCAAGACAAGCTTCACCTTGTGAAATTAATTCAAAAAGAAAAAAGAAAATATCAAGAAACACTCCGAAATTCACCAGAAAATCTAGGCAGGAGAGAAAAATCTCATCTTGGTGTGCTGCTAGAGATATTCATACAGAACACAATGCAAAAAGATAATTCATTTGGACTTATGGTTTAAAAGTTGTGGCTGTTCGAAGTGTTCTGGAATTATATAAATTTTGAATTTAAATAAACAGAATGGGGGGTGACGTCGAAGGCCTAAACCCCGCAGGGCGCCACCACTCGTACCGCTTCGGGCGCGTATAGAGTGGCTGACTAGCGGGCCCTGCTAGTCAGGTGAGAGGGAGGGGGAGAGAGAGACATGGGGTGGCGGGGCTCCGCCGGAGCACACGCCGGCGAGGAGGGATCCTTGGCCAGAACTGGAGGGAGGGATCAAAAGAGGGGACAAAGGCGCACCTGCCCGTACCCGTAGGTTACCTAGGGGTGGTCGGACGATGTCGGAAATGGCCTCTCCAGTGGTGACAAAAAGCAGAGGTCGCTGGAGTTGAAGACGACGGCGACTAGAGACAGCACCAGGGGCTCCAATCGGGTGGAACGGCACCACCGAGGCATGGCGGAGGCCCTGGAAGGGTCCCCTGAGCTTGGGAGGGGATGGAGCGGTGCGGACAGGAGAGGGGATCACCGGTGATCTCGAGCTCGGAGACGGCGGCTCGAGGCCTGCCCGGTCGGGCTATGGCTTTCTACAAGTTTGTGGAGTGTGTGTGAGGAGTGGATGATGCTCGAGGAGGCTGGGGAGAGCTCTATTTATAGCCGAGTGATGAGAGGGGTTCGGGCTCCGTCGGAGGACACCTGGACGCTGCGCGCGGCGATGAGCAACGTCAGTGAGAGAGGGGGAAGGTGATGCAAATCACGTGGGAACTATGGCCGAGCGGAGATGAGCACATGAGCAAGGGGGGTGGCGATGAACACAGTGCGCAGCGCACTGTTGGGTTGGACGGATCGCGCCCATGCTTGCTACGGTGAGCTCCAGCGTCGGCGAGCGCCAGGGGGAGTTAATGGCGTCGGGACAGTGATGGTGGCAAGATTTGGCAAGGTTTGGTAGGCGGGGAAGCGATCACGCGAGCAACAGAGGAGCGGGCACAACGCAGAGCACGTCGGCTGCATGCCAGCATGCCTGGACGAACGCGGTCACCGCGTGAACTCTGACCTCAGGCCGAGCTAAGCCTAAACTTCATGTCTGGCGTGTTGTCCGTGGTAGATTTAGAGGTTACCACACTTTGGTTTGAGCTCAGACGTAGTAAACTGGATTTTTACTTTGCTGCAAGTTACTAGTCAGTAACTTTGAGAGATTGTTGTGGTTAAACGGCTAGGAGTTGGGAGCTGTGCTTTGGTAGTTAGTAATGATCTAGGAGGGTAGTGATGCACAAGAAAATGTAGCACCAATGGAGCAAGTAAAATGGTAGTTGCTGTAGAAACTACCATTTTTGTCCAAAACAGAAAATACTTTCTATAGCAAAAATATTCCAAAAAGTGGTGTGATATTTATGCTCAGGGAGGTGCCCTAGGGTTCAAAGGATTTTTGTGAATTTTCTCAGATTTTTGTGGGCAAGAAAAATAGGGGTTGCTTTGGAGCACAAGTTTCTGTTTAGAGTTTTTGAGAGGAAAATGGATATTCTTCATTTAAGAAAAATATCCACGACATTATTTTGAGGTAGACCAGAGAGGAAATGATGGTTTGGGAGAGAAATAAGCCACTTGGGTGAAAGCCAAGGTGATGCCCAAGTGTTTTAAGTCCAACTGAAATGATTCAAACTCAAAAATTCAAATCAAACCCAACTGAAATCAAGAAGAGAAAGGAGGGCAAAAACCAGGCTGTCACAAGATGCCCAGGCCGATGAACATCATCATCGTCCCCTCCGACAAGAAGGATGCGCTAATTTGTGCTGATCAACTCTACCGAGAAGCAGTTGCAGCGACTGCCGCCAAGGCACTTGCTCATGTCGTTGAAGCCCTGGGAGGGAAGAAGATCGGCGAGACCTCTCACACCAATTCCGGCAAGCGCACCTCTTCGGAGTGCTGCGCCCCCGTCGAGGACGTGCTAGAGAGCTCCATTGGCAAGAGCAAGAGATCCAGAGCTGCACTACCAGAGACCAAGAAGGTGTCCGTCAAGGAGGACGGCACGGAAGGAGCTTTCACCGTAAGCACCACCCTCGATAGCAAATAGGAAGGCGAGCTCGTCACTTTCCTATGAGCGAATTTCGATGTGTTTGCATGGCAAGCATCCAACATCCCCGGCATTCCCGGGGAGGTGATTGAGAACCATCTTGCTGTCTGTCCTCATGCGCGGCCCGTCAAGCAGAAGGTCAGGAAGCAAGCTTTGGAAAGACAAGAGTTCATCACAGAAGAGATCAGAAAGCTAGAGGCGGCAGGCTTGGTGAGAGGAGTACTCCATCCGACATGGTTGGCCAATCCAGTGGTGGTGCGCAAGGCAAACGGGAAGTGGAGGCTGCGTATTGATTACACAGATATCAATAAGGCCTATCCAAAAGACCCTTTCCCGTTGCCGCGCATTGACCAAATTGTTGACTCCACGGCCGGGTGTGACCTGCTATCATTCCTCGAAGCCTACTCAGGATACCATCAGATTTTCATGACGAGAGAAGATGAGGAGAAGACAACATTCTTCACTCGTATTGCTTTTTACGGATGCCTTTTGAGTTGAAGAGTGCTGGCTCGACCTTTGCGAGAGCAGTCCAAATTGGTTTTGAGCCCCAGCTACATAGAAATACGGAAGCTTATATGGATGACATAGTGGTCAAAACAAAGGACAAGGCAACGCTTGTGCAAGATTTGGAAGAGACGTTTGCAAATTTGCGCAAGATCAACCTCAAGCTGAACCTTGAGAAGTGTGTATTCTCTATCCCGTCCGGCAATCTTCTCGGGTTTTTTGTGTCACAGCGTGGGATCGAGGCGAACCCAGACAAGATCAAGGCCATCGAGCAGATTGAGGCACCTAGGCGGATTAAGGATGTGTGTCGGCTCACTGGTTGCGTTGCCGCCATGAGCAGATTCATCTCCAAGTCTGCTGAGCGTGCCCTTCCCTTCTTGAAAAAGGCGGGCCCAATGGAGTGGACCCCAGAGGCCGAAGCAGCACTGCAAGACTTGAAGAAATACCTCTCTTCCATGATGATACTAGTTGCGCCTAAACCACAAGAGCCGCTGCTGATGTATCTAGGGGGCAACGAATCAAGTGGTCAGCGCCGCACTAGTGGCACAAAGGGGGTTGATGAAGGAGCAGTGGTGACGGCAAGACTGGCAGATGGTGAGTCAGGGCTCCCACCGGCAAGGCCTAGTCCCGGCAAGGCAAAGCCCCCGGCTGGGTCTGACACTGGCGAGGTAGGGCCTCCAAAACTAGGCGAAGGGATGCAGAAGAAGAAGATGATGCATCACCCGGTTTACTTCGTCAGCTCCCTCTTGTAGGTGGCTAGGTCAAGGTACTCCAGTGTGCATAAATTTCTCTTCGGCCTCCTTATGGCCTTGAGAAAGCTATGTCATTACTTCCAAGCACACGAGATCACCGTTGTCGCCCGCCTCCTATTGCAACGGATACTACATAACCCAGATGCAACAGGGAGGATTATGGAATGGGCCTTGGAGCTGTCGAGTTTTGGTTTGAAGTTCGAAAGTACTTCAACAATCCAGAGCCGAATCTTGGCGGAGTTCATTGCAGAATGGACCTCGACGCTCGATGAAGAGATCCAGGAGACCACTCTCCCCGGCAAGGAAACAAGTCGCAATTGGCTTATGTAGTTTGATGGAGATTTTTCGCTACAAGGCGCCGGTACTGGTGTGCTGCTCGTCGCACCCACCGGAGAGCACCTCAAGTACGTGATCCAGATGCACTTTCCCAAGGAAATGCCGATGAACAACACTCCTGAATACAAGGGATTGCTTGCAGGTCTCAGGATCGCGGCAGACCTCAGGGTCAAGAAGCTCATCGTTAGGGGTGATTTCGCAGCTTGTCGTCAGGCAGGTCAACAAGGATTATCAAAGCCCGTTGATGGAAGCCTACGTGGATGAGGTGAGGAAGCTGGTGGAGCGCTTTGACGGTATACAGGTGGAGCATGTCCCCCGAGTGGAGAACGACATCGTCGACTACCTGTCGAAGCGCGCTGCCCTCAAACTACCTATGGAACCAGGTACTTTTGTGCTTCATTTGACTCAACCATCCGTTGAACCATCAACAGAGCAAAACAAGCGGAGGAAATCATGCCCCGGCAAGTACTTTCCCTCTGAGTTCCATGGAGCCGCTGGCGAAGATGTTGCCCTGGACACTGAGCCTGCCGTGGGGCAACCGACTCCGGCAGGGCGTCAAGCCTTGGCCTTACAGACAGCCGTTCCCACGGCATAAGAGATGTCTTTAGTCCTTGCCGTCGAGCCCTAGGCTCAGGCATGGGCACAACATACCATCCGGTTCCTCCAAACAGGGGAACTTCTTAAGGAGCAGGAAGAAGCAGAGAAAGTAGCCCATCGGTCTGCCCTGTACCAGTTCGTTGACAACGTTCTATACAGAAAAGACCAAATAGAGTGAAATTGAAGTGCATTCCCCGAGAGGAAGAACTGGAGCTATTGGCGGAGGTACATGGAGGCATATGTGGCTCCCACATAGAGTCGAGGGCCCTTGCCGGCAAGGCTTTTCGGCAAGGTTTCTTCTGGCCCACTGCCCTCCAGGATGAGATGGCACCAGTAACTATGTGTGAAGCATGTCAGTTCCATTCAAAGAAGCTTCATCAGGCAGCTCAAGCCCTTCAAACAATTCCTCTCTCCTGGCCGTTCTCGGTCTGGTGGCTCGAAATACTGAGCTCTTTCCCCCGCGCCGTCGGGGGCACATTGCAATCGACAAGTTCACAAAGTGGCCGGAGGTGGAAGCAGTGAGGAAGGTGACAGTGCAGTCAACCATCAAATTCTTCAAGGGGCTAGTCTGCCGTTTCGGTGTGCCAAACAGGGTCATCACCAACAATGGCACGCAGTTCACAAGCCACACCTTCATGCAATACATTGAAGACCTCGGCAGCAAGGTCTGTTTTGCTTCCGTGGCACACCCACGGAGCAACGGCCAAGCCGAGAGGGCGAATGCTGAAGTACTGCGGGGCCTGAGGACAAAGACTTTCGACAGGCTGCACAAGAGTGGAAGGCGCTGGATTGATGAGTTGCTGGTGGTTCTTTGGTCGATCAGAACAACGCCAAATCGAGCCACCGGCCAGACGCCCTTTGCCCCGGTATATGGGGCAGAAGTAGTTCTCCCCAAGGAACTCATATACGGGTCACCTCAAGTAGTCGCTTATGATGAGCTTGAGCAAGAGTGATTGCGGCAAGATGACGCGACGCTCCTTGAGGAAAATCGTCTTCAGGCGGCTGTGAGAGCAGCATGCTACCAGCAAGCCTTGGGTCGCTACCATAGCCGCAAGGTTCATGCCCGAAGCTTTGAGGAAGGCGACCTTGTTCTTCGGCGCGTTCAGTCAGCCAAGAATTCCAACAAGTTGACGTCGAAGTGGGAAGGCCCTTATCAGGTAGTACGAGTTACCAGGCCTAGCACAGTCCTTCTGGAGACCAAAGATGCCATTCCAGTGAGCAACTCCTGGAACATTGAGCATCTTCGCAAGTTTTACCCATAAGGCGCGGTTGGCAGGCCCCCCGGCAAGCCACCTTTTGTACAAGCCTTGTCGGCAAGGCATGTAACCCTCTGTACAAAGCCAGGCGCAGATCCTGAGCATAAATAAATGATGCGCTGGCGCCCTAAGTTATAGCATGCATGCTAGGTTGAGTATCTCCCTCGGTTAGGGTTGATAGTGCTTAGCGGCGGCTAACCTCTAGCATACAGGTCGAGTCTGCGTCTCTCTATTCCTTTTCGTCCTCTTTGGTTCGCAGGGTACATGGGCATTTCTGCTGAGCTATATGGGAGAAAGAGAACGAGCCGGTGCTCCGGCCTGGGCAAGCCAAGGTTGCCGGGGGCTGAAGACACAAGGATCCAATCACGGCAAGCCAAGGTTGTCGGGGGGCTGCAGGTTCAGATAAGTCCTTTTTCCCCTGTTTCACATTTCTATATGGAGTTGGGACGTATGAAACCTCATTTTATTCCTAGGTTACCGTCCTCCCCTTTGCCACACCCAAGAAGCTACTCCCTTGGGTCGGAATCTGGTTGTAGCCGCGGTGACAAGGAAGCAAGCGTAGGGCCTAACCCTACTTCACCCCTGTCTCCGCCAAAAAGCGTGAGTGTGGTCGAATGAAGTTAGGGAGCAGCAAGTCCTATTGCCGGGCGACAATGTTTATATTAAAAATAACAAGGATTCATTCCTTGGTATGGGCCTCGCTCACACACAAAGAACCCGGCAAGCACCCTTTTTTTCATTAATATGTCCCATACAGGTACAGTTCGTACGGAATGTAAACATGAGCAAGGGGATTACAAGTTTTAAATTTAACTAAGGCCCGTAGGCTTACAAACTAAAAAGAGATAAGGTGCCCGTAATCCCTTTCTTGTCCCTCTCCTCAGGAAACGGAACAAGAAGGCAAGAGGGCAAAAGGAGTGCCTAGGCGAGGTACAAGAAGCAGAAGGTGCCAAGAGAACATGTTCGCAGCCGCCTAGGGAAGGGCTGGTGATGATGGTGCCGGGAGAAGAGCTGGAAGATGAGGCAGCGGTCCGCCAATATGCTACGAAGGCGTCGGTGCCATCGTACTCCGACTTGATGGCCCACCACCCTCCTTCTTCGCCTTCTCCGGCCTTCCCACGCCAGCTACCCAAGGAGGCGACCCCGAGAAGTTCAAGGAGCCAGCCCCACCGGGAGAAGGGGCCCGGTGCAGATGTTGCTATTGCTGGCACTAGCCAAGGATGGCCGGTCTGACGCCTAGTCGGACCCCTCATCCTCCCGCCTGCTACCCTTGTCATCACTGTCGCTGTCCTCTTCGTCACTCTTGCTCGACGAAGAGTCTTCATCATCAGAGGAGGTCTCCATGCAACACTTTAGGCGAGTCCTGAAGTCTCCAAAGACCTTGACGGAGAGCAGGCCGTTCTCCATTAGTTTGAAATAGAGAACGAGCCCCGCCGTCAGGCTGTGGATGTGAGCGAAGGTCTTCCATCCGCGACGGAGATACATGACATGAGGGGCTCGGAAATCAACGTCGGCCCATGTGCCGCTATTCCGACAGCCCCTCATATGCAGTCTCAGAGCCTGTGGCAGGTCGACCTCCATCTCCCGAGAAAATGGAGTAGGGAGACGAAGACGACGACACGCCGGCCGGCGCAGCCTGATGAAGAATTCGCGAGGCCGGTGCGTTGCCCCGTCCTCCTCTTCCCCGAGCGCCATGGCGACCTCGGCCTTGCCCCCTCCCCCTTCCCCTCGTGGCCGGCTCCACCACCACAAGATCTTGGGAGGGAGGGGCGTGTTGTCGAGCAGCGAGACTCGCCGCCACCGTCGAAGCACTGATGCACCCTCTCGTCATGGCGGAATGAAGAAAGAAGCCAAGGTGGGGAGGAGGCGAATGGCGGAAGATTGAGAAGGTGTCGTCCCTCCCCTCCCCTTCTTATAAAGGGGCGGGATCGGGGCTCGGCCGCCTCCCTTAACCAATCCGGCTCATTAAGGTGGCAGCAGGCGAGGCCGTCGACCGCCCTCCTCGCCCAATTGAAGGCGGTTGGGTATTGGCCCACGCGCGTGCCTTCCCATATTCCATGCACTTGTCAGTTATCCTGCGCCATGCATGCGGCGTACGTGGCGCAATTGCAATGGGTGGGCGTAATGGGAAACGTGGAATGACGATTCCAAGGTGGAGGGAATAAATGAGCAGCGGCCCTGCAGTCTTAAAAGGACACGCAAGTCGCCTCTTTACTATTCACCGCAGGATGACGCAAGCATGCTTCGGTTACCCCACGCAAGATCCCCACGTCACGCATTCAACGCGGGTCGTGGAGAAGCGCAGCGATGAAAGTTTCCGGAGTAAAAATCGTCCCCGCCTGCCCGCGCACCATTCTGGGCCTAGACCAACAACGCGCCGCGCTTATGTGTGGCCAGGCCCGGGGGCTCCTGTCGGTGTACAGAAGTAGGGGCTCTACTTTGTACCCCTTTACCTATGCATGGGCAGTCAGATCCGCGCCTGCGGCCACACTTAGCAGGGCAAAGGCAGGAAGCCAAAGCCACAAGACAATCAAGGCAACACCAAGACGGAAACACAAAGAGCAAGAGGGCGAGGTGGACTCCCCCGGTGTAACACACACGATGCGGCTATATCTCCCACGTGTCGAGGCACGACTTAGATGCATAACCGCATTGTGGTTTTGTCGCAAGAAGGGTCATCTTCATACAATCCCATGTAATGAACAAGACTGGGATAAAGAGTTCGCTTACAATCGCCACTTCACACAATGAACATATAATTCATACATTATTCAGAGTACACACATAGTCCGACTACGGACGAAGCCAAAAGAAAAGAAGATAACCCAACTGCTAGATCCCCGATCGTCCCAACTGGGCTCCACTACTGATCAATATGAAACGAAACATAGCAATGACCAAGATCTTCGTTGAGCTCCCATCTGAGCTCGGTTGCATCACCTGCACTGGTATCATCGGCACCTGCAACTGTTGTGATAGTATCTGGTGAGTCACAAGGACTCAACAATCTCAAAACCCATGAGATCAAGTGTCACATCCCTAGCTCTGACCTGTCCTGTGCTTGCTTCCATCTGTGCATCATGTTTAAATTTTTAAAAACTTGAACTGAGGAAGTCAGAAGCCTCAAAACCCTAAATTAAAGTAGGGCAAGAAACCCTAAAATTGCAATCAGTAAATCCAAAATGCCCTAGAAATAGCTCTGACAATTTTGGCAAGAGTTATAAATCAAACCAAAATTTTGGGACATTTCTAAGGAATTATTGGGCTCTGATTTTAAATCAATATTTTATTTGAATTTGGAGTTATATTCATAATATATAATGAATATATTTTCAAATGACCTGAGATATTTTTGTTATGTGTGGAGAAGTCCATTAAGTGACTTAAAAATATCCAGGGGAGTTTTGGCACTGTTTTCAAATTCTGTTTGAATTAAAATTCAGTGCCAATTAAATAAAACAGAACAGAAATAGGAAAAACAGAGAGAGGGAGAGAAGGCCACCTGGGCCACTTACCTGGCGCCACTTACCTGGCCCAGCTCCATCTGGCCGGCCCAGCCCACCTCCTCCCCCTTGTCATCTTCCTCCTCTGCCAGGAGGACGAACAGAGGCGAGGCGTGGCGCGCGCCCGAGAGGCCTCGGCCACCTCCTGCTTCCCCCTGGCCTCCTCCTGCTTCCTCTCGTCGCCCTGGACCTCGTCCGCGACGCCACCCACCCTCCCAGGCATCGCACTCTCCCCGTGCCTTCTCCCCCCTTTCTCTGGCTCCCTCTCTCCTCCACCGAGCGGAGCCCCGTCGCCACTGACGCCGTTCGCCGTGCCCACCGCCGATGCCTTGCCTTCCCGATCAGTCCAGCACCTCCGCCACCTTGCACCACGCCTCTCCATTGAGGAAAGCCAACGCAGAGGCCCTATGGAGCCGCCATCGTCGCCATCTTCCTCGTCCCTGTCCGATGATCGCCGTCGTCGATTTGCCGCACCCCGGACGTCCCCGAGCCTGCTGACTGCCCCCTCGAACTCGCTGTGAGCTCCTGCGCCTTCCCCCTTGCTCACCCCCTCCGTTCTCGTCCGTTAGCCGCCGCCCCACGAAACCGAGCTCCGCCCATCACCATGGCCAGTGAGCCCCGTGCTCCCGAGCTCCTCCGCTCGCCCTAGTAGCACCCGCCTGCTAACCGTGCTCTTAGGAGCCGAACGCACACACCTGCTCCTTCCCCCGTGCACCGCAGCGCCGTCCTCACTGACGCCGAACTCCGGCCGCCGCTAAAGCTCGTCGCCGACCACTCTCCGGCCACTCCCCGGCCGCGCCACCACCCTGGTTAGATGCGGACGAGCATCCGCATCCCGTAGCGTGCTCCGCGCGCCAAACGGCGCTCCGTAGGCCATTTCCGCAGCGCACCACCGCGTCGGGACTCGCCGGCGGCTAAACGCCGGCAACCGTTGACCCTTGACCGGCGTGGGTTGACCCACTGCCCGGTTTGACCCTCCCCTCTCTCTGACTGACGTGTGGGCCCAGTCCCCCCTGTTTAATTAGTACCAGGTTAAGTTAGTGTTAACTAACTTAGTTAAGTAGATAGGACACTGACATGCGGGCCCAGGCTCTAATTAAACTTAGGTTAGTTAACTGTGTCACTGACGTGTGGTCCCCACACGTCAGGTTTGACCTGGACCCGCCCTGTTGACCTGATGACGTCAGGGTGAGGTCATGCTGACGCAATATTCATTTTCTGGAATTTAGTTTATTTTATTATATTCAGGAAATTCCAGAAAATAGCTAAAACTTCTAAAAATCATAGAAATTCAACCGTAACTCCAAATTAAAAAATTTATATATGAAAAATTATCAGAAAAATTCAAGGAATCCATCTGTACCATTTTCATGCATGATAGAACAACTTATAGCTGCTGTTTAGCACAAATCAATTAAATGGCATTTGAATAATCACATATGGAGTTTAAATTTGAATCTTGTATTCAAACCAACTTCATTTAATCTGTTGCTAGTTGCATTAGCTCAAAACACATTCATATTGCCATGTCATGATCATGCATCATATTGTGCATTGCATTGATTGTGTTCCCTTCTATGTTGCCGGTAATTGTCCCCTCTCGATAGACGTGATACCGATGATGTGATCGTTGACACTGATGAAGACTCAATGCTATCTTCAGAAGTGCCAGGCAAGCAAAACCCCCTTGTTCATTCCGATAAAATCCCACTCTCTCGCTCCTGCTCTCTTTTACTGCATTAGGACAACATCGATTCATCTGTTACTTGCTGCGGTAGCTGAACCCCTTTATCCTCTGCATGACCTGTCATTCCACAGTAATTAGATGAAACCCACTAGCATGAGTAGGAGTTGTTTGAGCCCTGATGTGCCTACTCATTCATGCTTGTTTGTCATGCCTGCTACTGCTTAGAGTTGAGTCAGGTCTGATTCATCGGGGATGAATCAGAGGCGTGTGAACATGTCCTACCGTGTGTGAGCTAAGTGTGTGAACACGATTTGGTAAAGGTAGCGGTGAGAGGCCATGTAGGAGTACATGGTGGGTTGTCTCATTGCAGCCGTCCTCAGGAACTGAGTTCTGTGTTTGTGATCCATGATTCAGCTACTACCATACATTGGGCCCTGAAATATGACCCCGCTCGACTTCTTATTCACCCTAGTCCTCTGTCCAGGAGTTGCAAGTAGTTTCTGGTGTTTGTAGCTTACTGGAGGCCGTGGACAGCGCTGACCGTAGGGGTGGGCTGTGATGCGGTAGGTACGTGGCACGGTGTACCGGATGCCCGTTTGGTATCTCGGGAACCCTGTTCACATCGTTTGGGGCTGTGAGCGAAACTCCGGCCGGATCTCCTCATGGATGGAACCCGAATAGGCGATAAACCTGGACTAGAGACTTGAGTGTTTAGGTAGGTCGTGGTCTACACCCACGTCGGCTTTCGCTTGAAGTCTGCCAAGCACATGTCGTGTGCAGACGCTAAGTGGTGGAAACATGTATGAAGAAGTACACCCCTGCAGGGTTAACATCATCTATTCGAATAGCCGTGTCTGCGGAAAAGGACTTCTGGGTTGCTTATATCAGTTCATAGACAAGTGAAAGTGGATACTCTAAAATACGCAAGATAAGCGTGAGTGCTATGGATGGCGTTCTCGTAGGGAGACGGGAGCGGATCCATAGTGGTGTATTGATATGGTGAATATGTGGACTCGTGTGCGCCACCTCAAAAGAGTTACATTGCAGTCGTAGTTCAGGATAGCCACCGAGTCAAAGCTGGCTTGCTGCAGTTAAACCCCACCATCCCCTTGTTGATAATGATGCATATGTAGTTAGTTCTGATGTAAGTCTTGCTGGGTACATTTGTACTCACGTTTGCCTATTTTATGTTTTTGCAGAGAGACTTCGGTCTCACTAGTAGTTCCACGTGGACTTCGACGTTTAGCTTGTTACCTCAGCTACGGTCTTGTGCCTCGGCAGGATTTGGTAGATAGTCAGGCTTCTCAGCCTTTTTCAGTTATAGATGTCTGTACCCAGACATGATAGCTTCCGCTTGTGCTTTGATTTGTATGCTCTGATTGTTGGGTCATGAGACCCATGTTTGTAATATCTCGCTCCTTGGAGCCTATTGAATAAATTACTTAAGTCGTAGAGTCATGTTGTGATGCCATGTTGTATTTGCACATATCGAGCATATTGTGTGTATGCTATTGAAATGCTTGGTATGTGTGGGATCTGACCATCTAGTTGTTTATCTTTAGTAGCCTCTCTTACCGGGAAATGTCTCCTAGTGTTTCCACCGAGCCATGGTAGCTTGCTACTGCTCCGGAACACTTAGGCTGGCCGGCATGTGTCCTTCTTCGTTCCTGTGTCTGTCCCTTCGGGGAAATGTCACGCGATGAATATCGGAGTCCTGTTAGCCCGCTACAGCCCGGTTCACCGGAGTCCTGCTAGCCCAGTGCTGCAGCCTGGATTCACTCGGTGATGACCGACACGTTCGATGCTGGGTCCTGGATGCCTGTCCCTGTAAGTCTGTGCCACTTTGGGTTTACGACTAGCCATGTCAGCCCGGGCTCCTTATCATATGGATGCTAGCGACACTGTCATATACGTGTGCCAAAAGGCGCAAACGGTCCCGGGCAAAGGTAAGGCGACACCCGTGGGAATACCGAGCGTGAGGCCGCAAAGTGATATGAGGTGTTACATGCTAGATCGATGTGGCATTGAGTCGGGGTCCTGACAGCGTTGGTATCAGAGCTTGGCTGCCTGTAGGATTATCAAGCCAAACTGGTCGAAGTTGAGTCTAGAAATTCTTTAGTTATATAAGGGAATTGATTGTGGGATGGAACGTAAGGCTCTTTTTACTCCTTATACCTCATGCCCTTCTGATCTGAGTCATCATCTTCTCTTCTACGGGGATTAAGAACTAGGCTATCTCTTCTTTCTATTAGGATCACGTGTTACTAATCAGTGGACTTATAAGATTGTTGGATTTAAGTCTCAGTTCAGTTCCTACTACTTCCGTATGTTAATTGTTGATCTCGAAACCTTGATATTGTGCTCCTGAGTGGTTATGCCACCATTTTTGTGAATGTCTCAAATCTTTTCTGAGCATTTACAGCCGTTATGCTGTCCGAGTCATCCCAGGTTTCTAAGTAGTCTGATGCATTTGCAAATCCTTTCTTCCTGTTTCAATGTTCCCATGGGCCAGATTAACCACACTAATCAGTGAGTTGAGGTACTCCATTACCTTGACATATATGTTGGAGATATTATTATGACCCTAGGTGTCTTAGGGGATCATCTAGTAATTTAGCCATGATTTGTGTTCCCAGTGTGATGATTCTGGCCATCATTCTCGAAAGCATTCCATGATGCTACTTGGTAGTAGGTATTCTATTTCTGGGTTTTGAACCCGAGATTCACTCTACTTACTTCATGTTGATAGTGTTTGCTAGTTCCTTCAGGATATTAGTAACTTTGCGATAGTCCTCGAGGTCCGTGGTATTTCCTTCTTCCAAATACTATGGACCGCTATTGGCAGATGTTTATTGGATCAAAAGATCACAATTAGAGTACTCTTGAGGAGATCTCCATTCATAAATCGTGACTCTGCCAGTCCTACCTCTCTGCATGGGTTATCTGGAAGAAATGTTGATCTCGCTCGACATACTAATCTATGCATCCACAACTCAGAAAGTTATATGTTCCTTTGAGTTGTCCCTCTTTAGTTGTCTACTGACCTTTGTCTATCAATTGATAGTCAGGAGTAATTGTGCATTCGTGTTATCAATGCTTATTACTCTTGTGGTCCGTCAAGCCATTCTGTCCTGAATGACTAGGAGAAGCAAACTCCAGTACCTCATCCATATTCAGGATTGGGTCAAGCAGTTGTACTCCGCAGATCAAATACTAATCCAGCTTTGTTCTGTTCTACCCTGGAGTGTTACCATCTTTATATTAAGATTATCATGGGAATGGCACACCATCCTATGAATTCTTGATTTAGTGATACTCTCGCCATCATTACTCATTCCTCGGTTTCGTGTTGTCGTAACCGGAATGCTGACAAGTGAGTCGTGGTGTGTGAAATCAATACTCCCAGCAACCTCGTTGCTTGGTAGCTAAAGGATAATAATTTCATTCTTAGCGTGTTGGTTTTTGAATCATCCTTCTAAGACTGATCGTGCTACCTAGTCCTTATTTTGGTGCACCTTTCGATTGATGAGTTAGGACCTTGTCAAGTCCTCACTCATTTGATCATATCGTCTTGCCCTGAAAAGCAAGATTGTTCTCGATCGTAGAAACGTATCGGTGGTTCGTGACTCTCCAAATATCTTCTTGGAAGTGTTACCGGGTTGTTTCCTGACTGTTATGTTGAGCTCGTGATCAAGTTGGGTTCTTGTGAACCACCTTCTCTCCAAAAATCCGTGTTAGATATCCCTGAGCTAGTTGGTTAAGCTAGACAACAACTTGGAGAGTTGGAAGATAAAAGCTTGCCTGACTTAGTTCGTTCCAAAGGGATATTCTTGTGTAGGGTGTGCTGAAGAAAGATGATATCTTCATCGATTGGTCCTTGTGATCAGTTGCTGGACCTATTGTCTTATCAATCCTTTGATTTGAGTGTGGGCTATCGTCAAATCAAATCAGTACCAACGATGCTTGTAATGTTGTCTTGTTCGTGGTTGATCCCTCGAGCATACACCATTACATCTTTCATCTGACCAATGCTATCACCGTGTTCACTTAACTATGGAATTCCTTTAAAAGGAAACCTAGATGAATTGTTGTTGAGCCCATTGACAACATCCTTATCTCCTCCATGATTTTGTTGAACATTAAGCTAGTGTTGGAAACTTTTGAAAGCATTATCTTCATGCTAGCTCATGAAGTATTTGTTTGATGAAAGGAGTGACTTCCTCTTATACACGTGCATTTGGTGAAAGTTGCCGCCGTGGATTTGAGAAAGTTAGTTTTGCTTCCTCTGGAATCATCCCAAGTCAGTCATGCATACGTGCGAAGTATTCTGTGGTCTGGAGACTTCCAACCTTCATTCCATATGTGTTCCGAGCACACCAAGCCACTGATTGATTTCTTCAAGGAGAAGAAGTTCCTTCTTAAGAGCATGCCTTATGCAAGGATTTTATATCCTCGTTGATGGTTCCCCACCTGAACTCGGTAGTGTTTTATTATAAGACTACCACGTGGTCATGCTTGTCTGGGACAACGTGTTCACATGTTTGTAGCAGAACTAGCTCATGTTTTGGAGCTTACTATCGTAGTTCATTCCCCGAGAATCTCGCAACGTCATCTCGTCGATTTGTGTTGCAAACTTTCGTTTTTCTTCCTAGACTCGATGAGTCTGGAATATCCTGACACCAACCAGATCTGAATCTCAGGCAGATATGATGGTTGGAGCATTTCCCGAGAACTATAATATTGGTTCCTCTATAACCGGTAAAGTGGATGTCGTGGCCAACACACCCAGCCGGAAGGTCTATTATTGTAGTATCTTGATTGAAGAAGTTGGCCACCTCCCCATAGGGATTTCGTAGGATTTACTCCCTAGTTGCCCCTATGGATTTTGAGATCCCGAAGTCCGACCTTTTTACTTGATGTTCTAGATATCGAACCATATCTATGAATGGATTACGCTAGCACATCAAGCAGAACATTAGAAGCGGAGTGCTAAATGTCTCTCGGTCGATCATCCAGATTTTATTTTTCCTTGGCCTCGCTAAGGTGAAATCTGAGAAGGTGTTATCTTCCTTTGCATCTGCATCCTCCATCACCATTCATCATGGTAGCAAGTCGTGTTGCCAGGATCCTTGACACGGATATTGGTAAAATCTTGATGATTATGGAAATGCTCAAGTTCTTGAGAGCACGCACAAGCGCTACGTGTTATCATCGGCACTAACTGGGATTCCTCTCAGTTTCCTCGGCAATGCTATGACCTTTTTAAACAGTGAATTCACTCTCTATTGTTGGGTTCTTCCCCAGTTACCAGAATCATTCCCATCATTTGCATTTTGTTCCCAGCTTGCACCGCCAATGTGCCATTCTACCATGGGTCCCTTCCATTTCCGGTGATAAGCAAAAATCATCCATTGCGTTGTCTTCAACAAGGTAATCCACATCATCCAAGTCCGAGTATGCCATTCTACCGACCCCCTCCAAACGATTGGTCGAGAATTGCCTTAAGTTGGTATAAAGAGTTTCAATGATCTTTGAATCAAAAGTAATTCTTTTTGCCACTTAAGGGGGTATATCTACGAGTCACCATCCCTAAGGTGCCCCGTTGTGCTATCATGGCAACTAAAATCCTCGCTACGTTGACAATCGATTACCACCTTCTTAAGTGTGGAATTGTTGTCCACCTAGTGAACCTTCGTCATCCGTTTCTTTCCACCCCTCTTGATGTGTATCTCGTGTCTCAACCCGAGAGATGGTCTTATGTCTCATCCCGTGAGTTGTTCGATCTTCGAGAAGATCGACCCTTCTAGAGTCTCCTTCTTCCCTCCATGTCATGTTGACAGGATTTTTCAAGGCAAGACTTCAAGGCAATGATGGTGAATGAATCAACGTTCAGCTGAAGTGCACCCTGGATCGTGAAGATTATACTAGTCTGCGTTACCCTTCACCTTACCCTACGCTTGAATCTCGAGACGAGATTCTTGTTTAGTGGGGGTGAGTTGTCACATCCCTAGCTCTGACCTGTCCTGTGCTTGCTTCCATCTGTGCATCATGTTTAAATTTTTAAAAACTTGAACTGAGGAAGTCAGAAGCCTCAAAACCCTAAATTAAAGTAGGGCAAGAAACCCTAAAATTGCAATCAGTAAATCCAAAATGCCCTAGAAATAGCTCTGACAATTTTGGCAAGAGTTATAAATCAAACCAAAATTTTGGGACATTTCTAAGGAATTATTGGGCTCTGATTTTAAATCAATATTTTATTTGAATTTGGAGTTATATTCATAATATATAATGAATATATTTTCAAATGACCTGAGATATTTTTGTTATGTGTGGAGAAGTCCATTAAGTGACTTAAAAATATCCAGGGGAGTTTTGGCACTGTTTTCAAATTCTGTTTGAATTAAAATTCAGTGCCAATTAAATAAAACAGAACAGAAATAGGAAAAACAGAGAGAGGGAGAGAAGGCCACCTGGGCCACTTACCTGGCGCCACTTACCTGGCCCAGCTCCATCTGGCCGGCCCAGCCCACCTCCTCCCCCTTGTCATCTTCCTCCTCTGCCAGGAGGACGAACAGAGGCGAGGCGTGGCGCGCGCCCGAGAGGCCTCGGCCACCTCCTGCTTCCCCCTGGCCACCTCCTGCTTCCTCTCGTCGCCCTGGACCTCGTCCGCGACGCCACGCACCCTCCCAGGCCTCGCACTCTCCCCGTGCCTTCTCCCCCCTTTCTCTGGCTCCCTCTCTCCTCCACCGAGCGGAGCCCCGTCGCCACCGACGCCGTTCGCCGTGCCCACCGCCGATGCCTTGCCTCCCCGATCAGTCCAGCACCTCCGCCACCTTGCACCACGCCTCTCCATTGAGGAAAGCCAACGCAGAGGCCCTATGGAGCCGCCATCGTCGCCATCTTCCTCGTCCCTGTCCGATGATCGCCGTCGTCGATTTGCCGCACCCCGGACGTCCCCGAGCCTGCTGACTGCCCCCTCGAACTCGCTGTGAGCTCCTGCGCCTTCCCCCGTGCTCACCCCCTCCGTTCTCGTCCGTTAGCCGCCGCCCCACGAAACCGAGCTCCGCCCATCGCCATGGCCAGTGAGCCCCGTGCTCCCGAGCTCCTCCGCTCGCCCTAGTAGCACCCGCCTGCTAACCGTGCTCTCAGGAGCCGAACGCACACACCTGCTCCTTCCCCCGTGCACCGCAGCGCCGTCCTCACTGACGCCGAACTCCGGCCGCCGCTAAAGCTCGTCGCCGACCACTCTCCGGCCACTCCCCGGCCGCGCCACCACCCTGGTTAGATGCGGACGAGCGTCCGCATCCCGTAGTCGTGCTCCGCGCGCCAAACGGCGCTCCGTAGGCCATTTCCGCAGCGCACCACCGCGTCGGGACTCGCCGGCGGCTAAACGCCGGCGACCGTTGACCCTTGACCGGCGTGGGTTGACCCACTGCCCGGTTTGACCCTCCCCTCTCTCTGACTGACGTGTGGGCCCAGTCCCCCCTGTTTAATTAGTACCAGGTTAAGTTAGTGTTAACTAACTTAGTTAAGTAGATAGGACACTGACATGCGGGCCCAGGCTCTAATTAAACTTAGGTTAGTTAACTGTGTCACTGACGTGTGGTCCCCACACGTCAGGTTTGACCTGGACCCGCCCTGTTGACCTGATGACGTCAGGGTGAGGTCATGCTGACGCAATATTCATTTTCTGGAATTTAGTTTATTTTATTATATTCAGGAAATTCCAGAAAATAGCTAAAACTTCTAAAAATCATAGAAATTCAACCGTAACTCCAAATTAAATAATTTATATATGAAAAATTATCAGAAAAATTCAAGGAATCCATCTGTACCATTTTCATGCATGATAGAACAACTTATAGCTGCTGTTTAGCACAAATCAATTAAATGGCATTTGAATAATCACATATGGAGTTTAAATTTGAATCTTGTATTCAAACCAACTTCATTTAATCTGTTGCTAGTTGCATTAGCTCAAAACACATTCATATTGCCATGTCATGATCATGCATCATATTGTGCATTGCATTAATTGTGTTCCCTTCTATGTTGCCGGTAATTGTCCCCTCTCGATAGACGTGATACCGATGATGTGATCGTTGACACTGATGAAGACTCAATGCTATCTTCAGAAGTGCCAGGCAAGCAAAACCCCCTTGTTCATTCCGATAAAATCCCACTCTCTCGCTCCTGCTCTCTTTTACTGCATTAGGACAACATCGATTCATCGGTTACTTGCTGCGGTAGCTGAACCCCTTTATCCTCTGCATGACCTGTCATTCCACAGTAATTAGATGAAACCCACT
Organism: Triticum aestivum; assembly: GCF_018294505.1. Classification (NCBI taxonomy): domain Eukaryota; kingdom Viridiplantae; phylum Streptophyta; class Magnoliopsida; order Poales; family Poaceae; genus Triticum; species Triticum aestivum. The sequence goes on from NC_057795.1 coordinate 530,392,181, forward strand.
AGCATGAGTAGGAGTTGTTTGAGCCCTGATGTGCCTACTCATTCATGCTTGTTTGTCATGCCTGCTACTGCTTAGAGTTGAGTCAGGTCTGATTCATCGGGATGAATCAGAGGCGTGTGAACATGTCCTACCGTGTGTGAGCTAAGTGTGTGAACACGATTTGGTAAAGGTAGCGGTGAGAGGCCATGTAGGAGTACATGGTGGGTTGTCTCATTGCAGCCGTCCTCAGGAACTGAGTTCTGTGTTTGTGATCCATGATTCAGCTACTACCATACATTGGGCCCTGAAATATGACCCCGCTCGACTTCTTATTCACCCTAGTCCTCTGTCCAGGAGTTGCAAGTAGTTTCTGGTGTTTGTAGCTTACTGGAGGCCGTGGACAGCGCTGACCGTAGGGGTGGGCTGTGATGCGGTAGGTACGTGGCACGGTGTACCGGATGCCCGTTTGGTATCTCGGGAACCCTGTTCACATCGTTTGGGGCTGTGAGCGAAACTCCGGCCGGATCTCCTCATGGATGGAACCCGAATAGGCGATAAACCTGGACTAGAGACTTGAGTGTTTAGGTAGGTCGTGGTCTACACCCACGTCGGCTTTCGCTTGAAGTCTGCCGAGCACATGTCGTGTGCAGACGCTAAGTGGTGGAAACATGTATGAAGAAGTACACCCCTGCAGGGTTAACATCATCTATTAGAATAGCCGTGTCCGCGGAAAAGGACTTCTGGGTTGCTTATATCAGTTCATAGACAAGTGAAAGTGGATACTCTAAAATACGCAAGATAAGCGTGAGTGCTATGGATGGCGTTCTCGTAGGGAGACGAGAGCGGATCCATAGTGGTGTATTGATATGGTGAATATGTGGACTCGTGTGCGCCACCTCAAAAGAGTTACTTGCAGTCATAGTTCAAGATAGCCATCGAGTCAAAGCTGGCTTGCTGCAGTTAAACCCCACCATCCCTTGTTGATAATGATGCATATGTAGTTAGTTCTGATGTAAGTCTTGCTGGGTACATTTGTACTCACGTTTGCCTATGTTATGTTTTTGCAGAGAGACTTCGGTCTCACTAGTAGTTCCACGTGGACTTCGACGTTTAGCTTGTTACCTCAGCTACGGTCTTGTGCCTCGGCAGGATTTGGTAGATAGTCAGGCTTCTCAGCCTTTTTCAGTTATAGATGTCTGTACCCAGACATGATAGCTTCCGTTTGTGCTTTGATTTGTATGCTCTGATTGTTGGGTCATGAGACCCATGTTTGTAATATCTCGCTCCTCGGAGCCTATTGAATAAATTACTTGAGTCGTAGAGTCATGTTGTGATGCCATGTTGTATTTGCACATATCGAGCATATTGTGTGTATGTTATTGAAATGCTTGGTATGTGTGGGATCTGACCATCTAGTTGTTTATCTTTAGTAGCCTCTCTTACGGGGAAATGTCTCCTAGTGTTTCCACCGAGCCATGGTAGCTTGCTACTGCTCCGGAACACTTAGGCTGGCCGGCATGTGTCCTTCTTCGTTCCTGTGTCTGTCCCTTCGGGGAAATGTCACGCTATGAATACCGGAGTCCTGTTAGCCCGCTACAGCCCGGTTCACCGGAGTCCTGCTAGCCCAGTGCTACAGCCTGGATTCACTCGCTGATGACCGACACGTTCGATGCTGGGTCATGGATGCCTGTCCCTGTAAGTCTGTGCCACTTTGGGTTTACGACTAGCCATGTCAGCCCGGGCTCCTTATCATATGGATGCTAGCGACACTGTCATATACGTGTGCCAAAAGGCGCAAACGGTCCCGGGCAAAGGTAAGGCGACACCCGTGGGAATACCGTGCGTGAGGCCGCAAAGTGATATGAGGTGTTACATGCTAGATCGATGTGGCATTGAGTCGGGGTCCTGACAGCGTTGGTATCAGAGCTTGACTACCTGTAGGATTACCAAGCCAAACTGGTCGAAGTTGAGTCTAGAAATTCTTTGGTTATATAAGGGAATTGATTGTGGGATGGAACGTAAGGCTCTTTTTACTCCTTATACCTCATGGCCTTCTGATCTGAGTCATCATCTTCTCTTCTATGGGGATTAAGAACTAGGTTATCTCTTCTTTCCATCAGGATCACGTGTTACTAATCCGTAGACTTATAGAATTGTTGGAATTAAGCCTCGTTTCAGATCCTATTACTTCCGTATGTTAATTGTTGATCTCGAGACCTTGATGTGTGGGCCCAGGCGCCTGCCTAATTAGTGTTAGGTTAGTTAGTGTTAATTAACTTAGTTAATTAGGTGAGCCACTGACATGCGGGCCCCGCCCGGCTAACTAAGTTAGTTAGGGCTAATCATATTTAGGTTAGTCACTGACCAGTGGGCCCAATCCAGTTAGTTAGGGCTAACTAACTTGGTTAGTTGACTGGGTCACTGACCAGTGGGTCCCACTGGTCAGGTTTGACCTGGTCGACGCCTTTGACCTGCTGACGTCACCCCGGCGTCATGCTGACGCAGTATATGCTTCTGGGATTTTAAATAAGTCAGAAATGATTTATTTATTTTCAGAATATGCCCTAAACTTCAATAAATCATAGAAATTCAACCGTAACTCCAAATTAAATAATTTATATATGAAAAATTATCAGAAAAATTCAAGGAATCCATCTGTACCATTTTCATGCATGTTAGAACAACTTATAACTGCTGTTTAGCACAAATTAATTAATGGCATTTGAATAATCACATATGGAGTTTGAATTTGAATCTTGTATTCAAACCAACTTCATTTAATCTGTTGCTAGTTGCATTAGCTCAAAACACATTCATATTGCCATGTCATGAGCATGCATCATATTGTGCATTGCATTGATTGTATTTCTTCTTTGTTGCCGGTATCTGTTCCCTCCCGGTAGACGATGTTCCGATGTTGTGATCGTTGACACTGATGAAGACTCAATGTTATCTTCAGAAGTGCCAGGCAAGCAAAACCCCCTTGTTCATTCCGATACAATCCTACTCTCTCGCTCCTGCTCTCTTTTACTGCATTAGGACAACAATGATTCATCTGTTACTTGCCGCGGTAGCTGAACCCCTTTATCCTTTGCATGACCTGTCATTCCACAGTAAATAGATGAAACCCACTAGTATGAGTAGGAGTTGTTTGAGCCCTGTTGTGCCTACTCATTCTTGCTTGTTTGTCATGCCTGCTACTGCTTAGAGTTGTGTCAGGTCTGATTTATCCGGGATGAATCAGAGGTGTGTGAACATGTCCTACTGTGTGTGAGCTAAGTGTGTGAACACGATTTGGTAAAAGGTGTCGGTGAGAGGCCATGTAGGAGTACATGGTGGGTTGTCTCATTGAAGCCGTCCTTAGGAACTGAGTTCTGTGTTTGTGATCCATGATTCAGCTACTACCATACATTGGGCCCTGAAATATGACCCCGCTCGACTTCTTATTCACCCTTGTCCTCTGTCCAGGAGTTGCAAGTAGTTTCTGGTGTTTGTAGTATGCTGGAGGCCGTGGACAGCGCTGACCGTAGGGGTGGGCTGTGATGCGGTAGGCACGTGGTCGGGTATACCGGGCGCCCGTTTGGTGTCACGGAACCCTGTTCACATCGTTTGGGGCTGTGAGCGAAACTCCGGCCGGATCTCCTCATGGATGGAACCCGAATAGGCGATAAACCTGGACTAGAGACTTGAGTGTTTAGGTAGGTCGTGGTCTACACCCACGTCGGCTTTCGCTTGAAGTCTGCCGAGCACATGTCGTGTGCAGACACTAAGTGGTGGAAACATGTATGAAGAAGTACACCCCTGCAGGGTTAACATCATCTATTCGAATAGCCGTGTCCGCGGAAAAGGACTTCTGGGTTGCTTATATCAGTTCATAGACAAGTGAAAGTGGATACTCTAAAATACGCAAGATAAGCGTGAGTGCTATGGATGGCGTTCTCGTAGGGAGACGGGAGCGGATCCATAGTGGTGTATTGATATGGTGAATATGTGGACTCGTGTGCGCCACCTCAAAAGAGTTACATTGCAGTCGTAGTTCAGGATAGCCACCGAGTCAAAGCTGGCTTGCTACAGTTAAACCCCACCATCCCCTTGTTGATAATGATGCATATGTAGTTAGTTCTGATGTAAGTCTTGCTGGGTACATTTGTACTCACGTTTGCCTATTTTATGTTTTTGCAGAGAGACTTCGGTCTCACTAGTAGTTCCACGTGGACTTCGACGTTTAGCTTGTTACCTCAGCTACGGTCTTGTGCCTCGGCAGGATTTGGTAGATAGTCAGGCTTCTCAGCCTTTTTCAGTTATAGATGTCTGTACCCAGACATGATAGCTTCCGCTTGTGCTTTGATTTGTATGCTCTGATTGTTGGGTCATGAGACCCATGTTTGTAATATCTCGCTCCTCGGAGCCTATTGAATAAATTACTTGAGTCGTAGAGTCATGTTGTGATGCCATGTTGTATTTGCACATATCGAGCATATTGTGTGTATGCTATTGAAATGCTTGGTATGTGTGGGATCTGACCATCTAGTTGTTTATCTTTAGTAGCCTCTCTTACCGGGAAATGTCTCCTAGTGTTTCCATCGAGCCATGGTAGCTTGCTACTGCTCCGGAACACTTAGGCTGGCCGGCATGTGTCCTTCTTCGTTCCTATGTCTGTCCCTTCGGGGAAATGTCACGCGATGAATATCGGAGTCCTGTTAGCCCGCTACAGCCCGGTTCATCGGAGTCCTGCTAGCCCAGTGCTGCAGCCTGGATTCACTCGCTGATGACCGACACGTTCGATGCTGGGTCATGGATGCCTGTCCCTGTAAGTCTGTGCCACTTTGGGTTTACGACTAGCCATGTCAGCCCGGGCTCCTTATCATATGGATGCTAGCGACACTGTCATATACGTGTGCCAAAAGGCGCAAACGGTCCCGGGCAAAGGTAAGGCGACACCCGTGGGAATACCGAGCGTGAGGCCGCAAAGTGATATGAGGTGTTACATGCTAGATCGATGTGGCATTGAGTCGGGGTCCTGACATCAAGACTATTTAAGCTTATGGGTAGGATGTGGTAATGAGGTGGAGTTGCAGCAAGCACTAAGCAAATATGGTGGCTAACATACACAAATAAGAGCGAGAAGAGAAGCAACGGAACGGTCGTGAAGCTAGAAGTGATCAAGAAGTGATCCTGAAACTGCTTACGCACAATCATAACACGAAGTACCGTGTTCACTTCCCGGAATCCGCCGAAAAGAGACCATCAAGGCTACACATGCGGTTGATGTATTTTAATTAAGTCAAGTGTCAAGTTCTCTACAACCGGATATTAACAAATTCCCATCTGCCACATAACTGCGGGGGTGTCCCAACTTAGCCCATCACAAGCTCTCACGGTCAACGAAGGATATTCCTTCTCCCAGGAAGACCCGATCAGTCTCGGAATCCCGGTTTACAAGACATTTCGACAATGGTAAAACAAGACCAGCAAGACCGCCCGGATGTGCCGACAAATCCCGATAGGAGCTGCACATATCTCGTTCTCAGGGCACACCGGATAAGCTAAGCGTATGAGTACCAACATAACCCAAGTTGCCAAGGGACGGTCCCGCACGGTGATCTAGTTTGTACCAGCACTCGGAGGAGCACTAGCCCGGGGGGAGGGGTAAAATAAAGATGACCCTTGAGTCTGCAGAACCCAAGGGAAAAAGGCTTAGGTGGCAAATGTTAAAACCAAGGTTGGGCCTTGCTGGAGGAGTTTTATTCAAAGCGAACTGTCAAGGGGGTGCCATAAATCACCCAACCGCGTAAGGAGCGTGAGATCAAGGAACATAACACCGGTATGACTGAAACTAGGGCGGCAAGAGTGGAACAAAACACGAGGCATAAGGCCGAGCCTTCCACCCTTTACCAAGTATATAGATGCATTAATTAGATAAGAGATATTGTGATATCCCAAAATCATCACGTTCCAACATGGAGCAATCTTCAACTTCACCTGCAACTAGCAACGCTATAAGAGGGGCTGAGCAAAACCGGTAACATAGCCAAACAACGGTTTGCTAGGAAGGGTGAAAAAGTTAGAGGCTGACATGGCAATATGGGAGGCATGGTAAACAAGTGATAGGTAGCGCAGCAAGCGATAGAACGAAGCAACTAGCAAGCAAAGATATAAGTGATATCGAGGGTAATTGTCATCTTGTCTGAGATCCCGCAAGGAAGAAGAACGAGTCCATGAAGAAGACAAACGGACATAGTCGAATGAATCCTCACAACTCCGGAACGAAACCGAAGCTAACGAGAGAAGCAAACCGGAAAGAAGCATACAACATGGTAAACACACAAGCATAATCATGGCATGATGCACAATCAAGTATGATGCATGTCCGGTTTAAAGAGGCATGGCATGGCAAAGTGCAACAAACAATACTACAAATTAAGTGGAGCTCAATATGTAACGAGTTGCATATTGGCGGAACACCACATCGAATTATTTTAGTTTACTATCGGTTAAGATACTCAACAATTATTAAATGTTAATTAACATGGAAAGAGCTGAAGCATAATAAAAACTACCTATCTGGGCAATTTAAATGAGGCCGGAAATAACAAACAACAATTCCAAAAAATCCCTATGTCATTTAGCAATTTAATGCAAACAACAATTTTAAGCATTTAATGTGGTTATCATGATGCGGATGACATGCATAAGTTTTACGCAATTTTATGAAAATGTTGACATGAGCATGTTATGAAGCATTTGGTCACCATGGCGGAACGAAAAGGGTGCCACGGCGGCGAAACAAAAATGGTGCCACGGCAACATTCCGGCCCCGGTAACTTGAGTGAGAAACCGATGCAAACGAGAAGTCTGCGGATGTGTGGAACACGCAAGAGATGATGAGTGATCCCGTATACCGGGTGTCCCACATGATGGTGGCATGGCAAAAGAGGGGCATCGCAAGCGACAACTCGATCACGATGCAAACATGAGCATATCATACAACACATGCATTCGGTCCACGGGTGATCGTCTCGGGGTTATACCTTTGAAGCGTGCATTTTTGGAGCGGTTCGAGTTCGGAGCGGTGTAGAGGAAGTAGGCGTTCACGGGACGTCGTGGAAGTAGTGGTACACGTTGTCTTGTCGAACCAACAGCGGTGGTAGTTGTACACTTGACGGTCTTCGGCGACGGTAGTGGTACATCTTATAGTGGAACTTGGGCGTAGTGGTACACGGCGACGGTAGTGGTTCACATTTTCATAAATGTCCAGGGTCGTCGGTAGAGGTACTTGTCGCATCGCCGAGGGTAGTCGACCTCGGCATATCCGAAGGGGTACTTGTGGTCAACGCGGCCTCTAGTGTACTTGCCGGTCCAGCAAGCGGAAGCAATTCGGGGCGGTCACGGTCTCGGCAACAAGTCTTGGCGTCCCAAAACTTCAGGAGCGGAGGTACACACAGGCAACAACAACAACAACGCTGGGGTCTCGGTCATGGCCATGCCAGGAGACAACAGTGGCATAGCCGGCTTGGTGTGTTTGAAGTGGACAGCTCGGGGCAACAGGATGAGCAGAGACAGCTATGCAAGCGGGTCCCCAAGAAAACAGAGGCAAGAAGAGGACCAGGGACGCAACAACTCGTTGGACAAGGCATCGAGCAGCAGCAATGGTGCCCTTGGCGGCCGCCGATGATGGAGTCAAGCAAGGAAGGGGTCGCGTCCAGAGGAGAGGAAGGAGGCCGGGAGATGGCGGATCCGGGCGAGGGGAACCCGTTCCCGGCGTTGGAGGCCTTGAGCGGAGTCTGGTGGTGCGGAGGAGCTGTGGAGGCGATGCAGGCGATGGAGACAGGGAACGGTGGGAGCAGAGGAGCTTGCGACGACACAGCGAATGGGGAGGCCCTCGAGCAGAGGAGCGGGCGACATGGAGGGGCGGCAGCAGAGCAGCGGCAGAAGGGCACGACGACGGCGGGGTCTCGGCGGCTGCGGCAAGGGAAGAAGGCACGGGTGGGCGAGCTCACCGAAGGGCGCATGGATGAGTGGGATCGAGCGCGGGGTGGAGGAGGATGGGGATCGAGCCGAGGCTTCCCTGGCGGCGTGGTCAGGAGGAGGACGAGGGGGATCGAGAGAGATGTGTGGACTGGTCGGGCTAGGGTAATAGGCAGGGCGCGGCTGGGCCTATGGAACGGGCCGGTCTGGTTGGGCAGGCCCAAGAGGCCGGCTGGGCTGGCTCCTCTCTCCTCTCTTCTCTTAAAACAGAGAAAAAGAAAGGAAAGGGAAGAAAAGAAAAGGTTAGAGAAAGAGTTTGGGCATGGGGATTATTTTCCCGGACTCACAAAAATATGCTTGTTCCGAGAAAATAGAAAAAGCCATGATTGAAAGATGTAAATTCAAACTCATTTGAATTTAATTCAAATGGGTTTCAACTAGGACTTGATAAAAGGAAGGTCCAAAAATGTCGGATTTTTGGTGGAGCTCCGGAATATGATGAAGGAATATATGGCAAGGTTGGAGACCAAGAATTAAGATAACAAAGGCATTGGGATATTTTGCAAGTGTGTTATGGTGAATTCCAAATTAATGAAATATTTAAATATAGCTCCCTAATATTGGGAAGATATGTTATAAAGAGAAGTCACCCTTCCCTCGATTTAAATAGATCAACCATCTATGCAATTTATTAGTTGAGTTGAGATGCAAAGATTAATTTCATGATGGCATGATGACATGATGCAATGCAAAAAAATAAAAGAGCAAGCACAAATGAAACACACGGTTGATCAAGAAAATATGGAAGTCTTCTGGAGCGTTGGTCTCGGGACGTTACAACACTCCACCACTACAAGAGGATCTCGTCCCGAGATCTAGGATGGCACCGGAGAGAAACGGAAGAGGAAGAGAAGAGGTAAAACTAAGTTGCTTCTTCGACCAATGAGAACACAACAGAGTTAAACAGAATTGAGAGCACTACGGTAGAAAATAGAAACAAGGAACACCATGTGAACCTTGGAGGTTGCAAAGCTATGAATGACGGGTACAATGGACAAGAAGGAATTGAGACCACTCTGGTTGAAACGGGATAAACAAGGAACAAGGAAGAACAAATTCGGACAGAACTTCGGCTGAAAAGAGATGCAAGACTTGATAAGATGAAAAGAACTTGAAGAGATGACACAACACTCTGGTTAAATGGATAAGCACGAAAAGAACATGATCCCCATAATTCGAGATGATGAGTGAAAAGAGCAACATCACAATGCCTCCGGAAGAAAGAATAGAAGATAGATCATTGAAATAACGGAATGGAGAAGAAAATGCCAACTTCTGCCACAAATGAGCTTGGAAAGCACCCTTCTAAGAAGGTTATAACAGGGTTGTTGGAAAACCAACAACAAAACGAATAAGCTTGTAGTGGGCTTATTGAAACATCTCAAGACTTGAGGTGAAATTCTGCCACTAACGAAAAAAAATTGCTTGCTGGAGAGCAACGAAGAGGAACTTCTTTAACCGAGCGAATAGGAGGAAACTTGGGTCATAGATAAGCACCACAATAGCAACATTCCTTAGGGAAGGTTTTAGGTGAAACCTATACCAAGATAACTCCAACAAAGTGGTTGATGGATTTAAAATACCTCATTCTAGACAACATGTGAATCGCGAAACATGAATGGAAATTGTCAAGAATGATATAACACCACCTCAAAAGATAAGGTAGAAAGAATTGCACTTCAAAATGCAAGAAGAAGAATACTTGAACTCCTCAAAACAAAATGTGTGTTGAACACCATGTTTCTTTTAGAGTATAGCTTGGCGGATCTTAACTCCGAGAGAAATCTTGAAGAACAATTGAAGAATGAAAAGGGTCCTTCATAAACCACCATGTAGAGCCTCCATGAAGAACTCCGGTAATAAAAGGCTGATAAAAAGAAAGAGAAGTTGAAAACACAAGGTGAATCCTTGCGATGATTTAGATGGAGCTTCGCGACGAGATAATTCAGAAAACTTGGAACTCCGGAAAAGAAAAGATGAAGCATCTCGAACCGAGAAAAATGACATGATGAACAACACTAGAAAGAAGAAACTAAATTACTTGGATGAAACAATAATAAGAATTACGTTATGCGTATCCTTCACCAATTTAAGTTGATGACAAGCAACGGATTTGGCAAACTACTTATTCTCATAGAAAGGATTAAGAGAGGTATAGCGTAAACTTGAGAAGGTATTGATGGAACCACCGGCAGGATTTTTGGAAAAAGAATGAATAAATTGATATGATAACAAGGGAAGAGGAAATCTTGAACGAACCACCATAAGAATTGAGAATGAAAGTAGCAAAGGCACAATTCACCAGAAAGAATTGGAAAACGAATGAAGATGCTTGAGGGGATCTATTATATACATAAAACAGAAGTCAAACGAGCCATCACGATCGTTCACATATGCTAAAATTATTTCGGCCGTTTGATTAGGACAATGACGGCTGAGATTAATTTTTTTACGTAACATACTAAAGAAAAAGGATCCAAAAGTTACACAAGACTATTGTCCCGTGTCATGACACGTAAAAGAATATGTGTAACAGAAAAAGACCGAACAGAACAGGAAAGAAGTAATGAAAGGAAAAATAGAAGAGTTTCCTTCATAACATACGTTGGGAAAGGATGATTTTTCCTTTAAAAATGAGTTTCCATCGTAACATACATAAAAAGGAATACGGCCTCCCCCGCCTCGCCTCCCCGTAGAGCACCTGCGATCTCATTGGAACAGGCGGCGCTGCCGGCACGGGCGTCGCGGCGGAAGCTGTCCACCTCCACCGAACTAAGGAAGAACCTCATCGGCGTTCCGGACACACCGACGTCATCACCTCGCAGCATGCAATGGGCCGCCACTTTCCATGATTTCTTTCCGCCTCAATGCCCTCGCCGCCCAGCATGTCCCTCGACATTGGCGAAACTGTGTCCAGCAGACTTCACACCATCGTCGCCGTCGAAATAGAGAAGCTCCTTCTAAAGCACGGCCGGCTTTGATAGGTTTGCGGATGCACCGACTCGGATAAAAATCGCAGGCGCTCGCAGGCGGGGCAGAAGGAGCGCTATGATGGCAGAGAAAGAAAAAGAGTCGGATGGGAGCATGAGCACTCGCAGGAGGCAACTTACAATAGGTGAGCGAGGGGCCATTCATCGTGCAGCTGCAAAGCGAGCTGGCTATGGTGGCCGGTGGCCGGCCGTGAAACTCAGCTGATGTGGCAGTGCATACGCCGGTGCGTGGTGGAGCTGGAGGAGTAGCAGGTTGCAATGCATACGAGAAACGCGAGTGGCCGAGTACCAGCTGCAGCAGGTCGGCTGTGTCTCAAAGTTGGCCAGCAAGGATCGCACGAGCCGAGATGGGAAGCATCGGCCGCGACGTCGACATGTGCATCACCACCCGCTCCAACGGGATCCCGAGCAAAGGCGCCATTGCGTAGTACTGCAGCGCACCAGACGTTTCAAAAGTGGCATTGGTCTTCTCTTCTAGGTATCTTTTGCCTCAGTTTCAAAAGTGCAAAAATGTCAAAAGTGGATAAGCTTCCAGGTAACACTGTAACACTAATATATTTTGAAATGTCAAAACTTCTGAAAACATTGAGTCACGTTTCTCTTCTGTGTGCGTGTAAATTTCCAAGAAAACATACATGATTTGTGCTAGGTTTTAAGCATAAGTTTTCATGACTACAAGTTTGTTTTCTACAAAGCATTAATAAGATCAATCATAAACATAATATTTATATTATGCAAATTTACACGTGCTTGAAGCATGAATATATGCACATTTTCAAACAATCCTTTGGTATATATAGGAGTGTTAAACTTCTTTGTTATTTATATGATAACCCTCTCCTTCCCTAAATAGTTTCTGCATGGAGACTGTTACTAATCGGGTAAAGCTATATGTTTGCCACAGGGTGGACGATATCGATGTGATAGTACGACATCAACCGCGTAAGAAATAGGACAAAAAACTAAGTCTTCAAACTAAAGAACAACAAGAACAATTGCGATTGTGTTAATAAAAGGAAGAAAAAACTTGCCGATCTTGGCCACGTACCAGTAGGAAAAAAAGATACATGCAAGTCTTCAAAAGAAAAAACATGCATGCATGCAACTAAAGAAACATTCATGCTTACAGCGGAGCCTGCTTTAGCAGTCCAAGACAATTCATCTAATAAAAGTGTACGTGCAATTTGAAAAAAATGAATTGGTGATTAATGCTGCCGAGGCATATTAGAGCCATGCAAACGTTCAACCTGTACAAACAAAACCTCTAAATTTGTCATTTTAAGCTAGATAAGCTAGAATCTATAAACACGCAGTTCATCACAGACGATTAGACTCGGAACTCACACCAAAGTCATAGCATGTTTCCCTGAGACATGTGTTTTGGGTATTATATAAAATATGATATAAGATGTGACTAAATGATAGAGGCTGCTTTAGCAAAAGAACATAAGCATAATTCTAATCACAAAAAAACATAAGCATAATTCATATCAAATATGTAATGAATAATCTTACTTTTGTTTGAAAGACAAAATGAAAGTCAAAAGAAACTGGCACCACTAGAAGTCAAGCTATACACCTGTTACATTGATTTAGGTTGGAGTGCCAATGTGCCATATAGAAAATCAAATTAAAATTATAAGACAAGGAAGCATATATATATATGGATGGAACATACTAAAAGGTACAATTACATGTCATCCAAGTTTAAGATTTCTTGGTGAGAAATTTTGGGAATACACTGAGTGCAAAGATGAATTTCGCAGATGAAAAAAGTGAAACAAGGAAAGGTAGAGATTGATACTAAAGTATGTGGTTTGGTGTGGTCCGGCATAGTCTGTGAGTTTTTTGGTTTTTCATTGTTACACATCAAAATCTTTATCCAGCTTCATACAAATGATGGAAATATTAATACCAAAGTTTAATAATGTGTTTTGATTGTAGACATTTTGAATCTAATTAGAAAACGTGTCAAGATATAAAATTTGTATTACAATCTAGCAGTCATTTGCATGAAGAACACAACTTATTTTCTATATAGATGTTCTATTTCTTTTATATTATCCAAATAATGAATAATTCCATTTGAGACAAAGTTATCAATACCACATAATCTCTCGAATCTGAAACAACTTTTATATTAAGGAAACTCTAGCCGCGCAAATGCGCGGGTAACTCCGCTAGTTTAGATACAAGAGACAAAGAGATCATGAACTGATAAAGAATACTTGAACGAAGCACCGGAAGAATATTGAGACGAACGAAGAGGCATCAATTCAGAATCAAGAGATCTTCTGAAATAATGGCCTTCGGATGATCGAGAAAATAAAGCAACCCTTGAAATGCGTCGGATGGGTGAAAAGAATTCTCACAATCGAAAACAATTATGAGAGGATGGCATGAAGCTAGAACCATGATTCTTCAAGAGAATGGACCAAGATTTTAGAGAAACTCTTCTTCGGTATTCAAAGCTGAGAATGACGAGGAGAAACACCACCATGAATTGTTGAGACACTCCGGAAGGATTAAAAGAAAAAAGGTTGAGCCAAAGATGAAAAGAATTTGAAAACGACCTTGGAGAAGGCATGTGACTGATGAAAATTTATTCTTACATCAAACTTGGAAATGAATTTGAGAATCGCTCCTGATAATTAGAAGAGTCAGGTAAGATCCTGGGAAAAGACCTGTGGGTTAGGGCCCACTAAAAAGAAAATAGCGTTGAACAATTTTGAAGAGAGATTGCACCGGTTGAATTAAATGACTAGAATGAGATAATAATCTCCAAATAGCTTGAACGGATCTTGAATGAAAAGACGAGCCTTCTGAGATATATTCAACACTCGAGAACAAAGGAATATCGAGAAGTGAATGATTAAGAGGTGCACCGGCATGAGAAAACATTTGAAATGAGGAAAGGATATGATCGACAAAGCTCGAATTGAATCCAAAAGAGAAGAAAAGAGAACGAAGAATGATAAACTTGAAGCTCGTGAGCATCTTCACGAGGGATCACCGGATCAGAACATTGACTGAAAAGGGTGAAGTGACTTCACATGAATAAATGGATACAAGATTAAAATATATGAGTCCTTGAAGAAAAGGGTGGGAGGGTGGGGAAAACAAAGACAACTTGGGATGAACGAAACAAACACCGTTGAGAAAACTTAGATTTGATCTTGCGGATGGGGAGAATGATGGGATCATCTTGAAGAGAAGCGCACCGGTTGGAAAAGAATTAACATGACGACCTTGATGATCAAGAAGGATTAGTATTCACATAGCAATATGAGAACACCGTTTAGGAAAGGTATGGATTCAACATTTGGCAGCGAAGCAACTCGAATACCACAGAAAAACAAAACAAGGATTGGCTTGCAGAATAAGCCGGAAACAAACATATGATAGAGATTTCGTCCGAAGTTTTCGTGGTGGGGTCCACACAGGCTCGATCGTACAGCACCAACATGTATAAGGCAGTGCACATGACATACGAAGCGTCCCCGAACCAGCATAGACAAGGGCTCTTTAAGACACAACGAGACCACTGTAAAAACGACCGTGGATAGGCGGACCACTAGACGTTGAACCCCAATCTCATATCATGCATCTGTCGGAAAGAAAAAACTAGAGCTACTTGAATTCCCACCTATAGAACTCCCGAAAATTTCTGGTTATGCAATCTGGTGTTGGGGATACAGGGGAAGCAATATATATCTCACCCAAAACTAACAATCCCTACATCCAATTTGTATCCATCCTTCAACACATAACCAAGAAACCTTCGGAAATCGTGTACCTCAATCTTCGAAAAGCATCCATTATACGAGCTATGGAATACTCCCGAACTCCCCAGTACTGGGTGGCGTCGAGGTTATCTCACCATCAACTGCATAAAAGAGATTTTTGATGTCGGCGAAACTCAGGTATTCCAGAACTGCAACAATAAAATTATGACGACAACACCTCGGAGCTCAACTCCCCGGGACACTGCCACAAACCCTAAATGTCAAGAGGCACCAAGAACAATGTTCTCGTCATAAGAATACCGGAACGATCCCAAGATACCTGCGTGATCCTAAAAAAATTAGTGAAATTTGAGGCGAGGAAAGACAAAACATCTACGTCAGGAGGCCTCACCAGACCGACGAAGGGGCTGAGGAGTAAAAAGAATCCTACTCTCTGATATATATAATCCTAAGACTCAAAACATTTTGTTCTAGACTCAACAACACCAGCGATTCGATAAAGCAGGGGGCTCCTAAGTCGGGGATGGCTCTGATTACCAACTTGTAACATCCACGATGTGGCTATATCTCCCACGTGTCGAGGCACGACTTAGAGGCATAACCGCATTGTGGTTTTGTCGCAAGAAGGGTCATCTTCACACAATCCCATGTAATGAACAAGACTGGGATAAAGAGTTGGCTTACAATCGCCACTTCACACAATGAACATATAATTCATACATCATTTAGAGTACACACATAGTCCGACTAGGGACGAAGCCAAAAGAAAAGAAGATAACCCAACTGCTAGATCCCCGATCGTCCCAACTGGGCTCCACTACTGATCAACATGAAACGAAACATAGCAACGACCAAGATCTTCGTTGAGCTCCCATCTGAGCTCGGTTGCATCACCTGCACTGGTATCATCGGCACCTGCAACTGTTGTGATAGTATTTGGTGAGTCACGAGGACTCAGCAATCTCAAAACCCGCGAGATCAAGACTGTTTAAGCTTATGGGTAGGATGTGGTAATGAGGTGGAGTTGCAGCAAGCACTAAGCAAATATGGTGGCTAACATACGCAAACAAGAGCAAGAAGAGAAGCAACAGAACGGTCGTGAAGCTAGAAGTGATCAAGAAGTGATCCTGAAACTGCTTACGCACAATCATAACACGAAGACCGTGTTCACTTCCCGGACTCCGCTGAAAAGAGACCATCACGGCTACACACGCGGTTGATGCATTTTAATTAAGTCAAGTGTCAAGTTCTCTACAACCGGATATTAACAAATTCCCATCTGCCACATAACCGCGGGCATGGCTCTCGAAAGATACCCTACAGGGGTGTCCCAACTTAGCCCGTCACAAGCTCTCACGGTCAACGAAGGATATTTCTTCTCCCAGGAAGACCCGGTCAGTCTCGGAATCTTGGTTTACAAGACATTTCGACAATGGTAAAACAAGACCAGCAAGACCGCCCGGATGTGTCGACAAATCCCGATAGGAACTGCACATATCTCGTTCTCAGGGCACACCGGATAAGCTAAGCGTACGAGTACCAACATAACCCAAGTTGCCAAGGGACGGTCCCGCACGGTGCTCTAGTTTGGACCAATACTCGGAGGAGCACAGGCCCGGGGGGGGGGTAAAATAAAGATAACTCTTGAGTCTGCAGAACCCAAGTGAAAAAGGCTTAGGTGGCAAATGTTAAAACCAAGGTTGGGCCCTGCTGGAGGAGTTTTATTCAAAGCAAACTGTCAAGGGGGTCCCATAAATCACCCAACCGCGTAAGGAACGCAAAATCAAGGAACATAACACCGGTATGACGGAAACTACGGCAGCAAGAGTGGAACAAAACACGAGGCATACGGCCAAGCCTTCCACCCTTTACCAAGTATATAGATGCATTAATTAAATAAGAGATACTGTGATATCCCAAAATCATCACGTTCCAACATGGAGCAATCTTCAACTTCACGTGCAACTAGCAACGCTATAAGAGGGGCTGAGCAAAAGCGGTAACATAGTCAAACAACGGTTTGCTTGGAAGGGTGAGAAAGTTAGAGGCTGACATGGCAATATGGGAGGCATGGTAAACAAGTGATAGGTAGCGCAGCAAGCGATAGAACGAAGCAACTAGCAAGCAAAGATAGAAGTGATATCGAGGGTAATGGTCATCTTGCCTAAGATCCCGCAAGGAAGAAGAACGAGTCCATGAAGAAGACAAACGGACGTAATCGAACGAATCCTCACAACTCCGGAACGAAACCGAAGCTAACGAGAGAAACAAACCGGAAAGAAGCATACAACATGATAAACACACAAGCATAATCATGGCATGATGCACAATCAAGTATGATGCATGTCTGGTTTAAAGAGGCATGGCATGGCAAAGTGCAACAAACAATACTACAAATTAAGTGGAGCTCAATATGCAACGAGTTGCATATTGGCAGAACAATTATTAAATGTTAATTAACATGGCAAGAGGTGAAGCATAATAAAAACTACCTAGCTAGGCAATTTAAATGAGGCCGGAAATAACAAACAACAATTCCGAAAAATCCCGATGTCATTTAGCAATTTAATGCAAACAACAATTTTAAGCATTTAAATGTGGTTATCATGATGCGGATGACATGCACAAGTTTTATGCAATTTTATGAAAATGTTGACATGAGCATGTTATGAAGCATTGGTCACCATGGCGGAACGAAAAGGGTGCAACGGCAACGAAACAAAAATGGTGCCACGGTAACATTCCGGTCCCGGTAACTTGAGTGAGATACCGATGCAAACTAGAAGTGTGCGGATGTGTGGAACATGCAAGAGATGGGGAGTGATCCCAGATATCGGGTGTCCCACATGACTGTGGCATGGCAAAAGAGGGGCATCGCAAGCGACAACTCGATCACGGTGCAAACACGAGCATCTCATACAACACATGCATTCAGTCCACCGGTGATCGTCTCGGGATTATACCTTTGAGGCGTGCATTTTTGGAGCGGTTCAAGTTCGGAGCGGTGTAGAGGAAGTAGGCGCTCATGGGACATCGTGGAAGTAGTGGTACACGTTGTCTTGTCGAATCAACGGCGGCGGTAGTTGTACCCTTGACGGTCTTCGACGACGGTAGTGGTACATCTTGTAGTGGAACTTGGGCGTAGTGGTACACGGTGACGGTAGTGGCACACATTTTCGTAGATGTCCGGGGTCGTCGGTAGAGGTACTTGTCGCATCGCCGAGCGTAGTCGACCTCGGCATATCCGAAGGGGTACTTGTGGTCAATGCGGCCTCTAGTGTACTTGCCGGTCCAGCAAGCGGAAGCAATTCGGGGCCGTCACGGTCTCGGCAACAAGTCTTGGCGTCCCAAAACTTCAGGAGCGGAGGTACACACAGGCAACAACAACAACAACGCTGGGGTCTCGGTCATGGCCATGCCAGGAGACAACAGTGGCATAGCCAGCTTGGTGTGTTTGAAGTGGACAGCTCGGGGCAACAGGATGAGCAGCGATAGCTATGCAAGCCGGTCCCCAAGCAAACAGAGGCAAGAAGAGGACCAGGGACGCGACAACTCGTTGGACAAGGCATCGGGTAGCAGCAATGGCGCCCTTGGCGGCCGGCGATGATGGAGTCAAGAAAGGAAGGGGTCGCGTCCACAGGAGAGGAAGGAGGCCGGGAGGCGGCGGATCCGGGCGAGGGGAACCCGTTCCCGGCGTTGGAGGCCTTGAGCGGAGTTCGGTGGTGCGGAGGAGCTGTGGAGGCGATGCAGGCGATGGAGACAGGGAATGGTGGGAGCAGAGGAGCTCATGACGACACAGCGAACGGGGAGGCCCTCGAGCAGAGGAGTGGGCAACATGGAGGGACGGTAGCAAAGCAGCGGCAGAAGGGCGCGACGATGGCGGGGTCTCGGCGGCTGCGGCAAGGGAAGAAGGCACGGGCGGGCGAGCTCGCCAGAGGGCGCAAGGATGAGCGGGATCGGGCGCGGGGTGCAGGAGGATGGGGATCGAGCCGAGGCTTCCCCTGGCGGCGCGGTGGGAGGAGGACGAGGGGGATCGAGAGAGATGTGTGGACTGGTCGGGCTAGGGTTATAGGCAGGGCGCGGCTGGGCCTGTGGAATGGGCTGGTCTGGTTGGTCATGCCCAAGAGGCCGGCTGGGCTGGCTCCTCTCTCCTCTTTTCTCTTAAAACATAGAAAAAGAAAGGAAAGGGAAGAAAAGAAAAGGTTAGACAAAGAGTTTGGGCATGGGGATTATTTTCTCGGACTCACAAAAATATGCTTGTTCCGAGAAAATAAAAAAGCCATGATTGAAAGATGTAAATTCAAACTCATTTGAATTTAATTCAAATGGGTTTGAACTAGGACTTGATAAAAGGAAGGTCCAAAAATGTCGGATTTTTGGTGGAGCTCCGGAATATGATGAAAGAATATATGGCAAGGTTGGAGACCAAGAATTAAGATAACAAAGGCATTGGGATATTTTGCAAGTGTGTTATGGTGAATTCAAAATTAATGAAATATTTAAATATAGCTCCCTAATATTGGGAAGATATGTTATAAAGAGAAGTCACCCTTCCCTCGATTTAAATATATCAACCATCTATGCAATTTATTAGTTGAGTTGAGATGCAAAGATTAATGACATGATGGCATGATAACATGATGCAATGCAAAAAAATAAAAGAGCAAGCACAAATGAAACACACGGTTGATCACGAAAATATGGAAGTCTTCTGGATTGTCGGTCTTGGGGCGTTACACCCGGCGAGACCCTTGCCAGGGCGGCCTCCATGGCCCGGGCGAGGGCCTTGCAGGGGAAACTTGCCCAACACCAGCGGAGTGCACCACCCTTGAGCCCCAGGCTTCCAACATCATCAACCACATTGGAATGAAGGCTCGGGAGGCACCTCCATGGTGGCATCCAGATCTTTTTGAAGATCATTAAACGCACAAGATCAGATAAGGACCAGAAGACAATGATCCTCAGCACAATCCTTGCCGAGGAAACCCACGAGGCCTCCAGCAAGATCCTTGCTGGGGATGACCACAGTGCCGCGGCAAGCCCCTTGCCGGGGCCCAGCAAGGCCCTTGCCGAAGGCGTCAACAGGGCTGCGCCCAGGCCCACGCGTGCCAAGGTTCCACCACCGTTCCCATGCAGCTGCCAGCCCTGTAGCCAGGTGAGCACCTGCGTGGAGACGTGTGGCCCCGAGACCAGCTCAGCAAGCACCTGCGTGGTGGCATGTAGATCTTTGTGAAGACGCTGCCACCGCGCCAGCTCAGCAGCCTGCCAGGCTACATGGCGGTGCCTGCCTCACTGGCCTGGACGCGTGTCGAGGCAAGGCGAGGCGGCAACAAAGCGAGGGGACACCTCAGGGGCACATTTAATGCATCTTGTCCCATAACGACTAGTGATAAGCATAGCTACTATACCCTTTCCACCTCCTGTGTGCCACTATGGCGCCTCCTTCGACTATAAAAGGAGGCCCAAGGCATACTGGAGAGGGATTCGGCTCTTTTGAGCAAGGAACACACCATAGCTAGCTCAAGAACACTGATATACATACCAAAGCAGGATTAGGGTATTACGCGATCCCTGCGGCCCGAACCTTGGTAAACGACCTTTGTGCTGGCTCTTAGACCCGCTCTTATCACAACCCCGCACCCGCCGACCACGGTAGGGATCCCAGTGATCCCATAGGAGTCGTTCCCACCTACAGTAAGCAGACCACCAAGGCCTTGCAAGTCACTCAGACGAGGAATCTGACAACCACGTGAGGATTGTTAAAAGAAGGAACCCAGCTATACACCGTAGTATGAAAAAGGATTATGAGTATTAACGACAACAATGAGCTCAGTACAAGTACCTGTGAACCTGGAAGATGATCCTAATGAGCCCTTGTCTCCTTTTCTCCAGTGACGGCACCACGCCTGTGATATGAGCTGTTTTTAGCTATCTGGGGTGGGTGCCAATTTTTGTATCTCTATTCAGCAACTATCATGAGTTCTGAGCTGCTTTCCGGCCGTCTCGTATAGCTATTGAGTTTCTTTTTGTGACAGTGGCCCTATAACTGCTTTTCGGCTATCTTAGGGAGCTAGCACTTTCTTCTTATCGACCCGGTCTCATGCTATGAGCTGCTTTTCGGCCGTCCTGAGTCGTGGTTGAGTTATTTTAGTAATGTTCCAGATCTAAGTGGTAAAGACCGTTCTGGTAGCTACTGATTTATTTGTCGATTTCTTGCAAGGGTTCGGATGATCATTTCCCAAAAGTCGGAACTTGAGAAGTGATGAACCTGCCATTTAAACAATATTACCATGTTAGAAGAATGAGGATAAGTTATGATTGCCGAAATATTGCACCCGGCAGTACCTATGGTCATACGAAGAAGCCATATGACCCACCTCTTTCAGCCAAGGACCCAGACCAAGAAAACAATAATGAGGGAGCAAGAACAGTGATGTAGGTTTGAAAATTGTTGTATGGACCATATGGTGCAGATACCTCGGACAGTCTGAGTTAGTAGACCACCATGAATATTCAACTGCGGGGTCTACTCAATTTTGGTAAGGAACCCATATCCAGACAACCCGCTCGGTAATAGTATATGCTCAGATTTGTCAGTATCAAATGTCCGAGTCTGTCAAGTGAGACTAAAGGTCAATTCAACAGTTTGACTCCACCAACTATGGTAAAGCATCAGATAGCCCACTATCCCCATGGATATGCCAACATAATGAATAATCTGAAGGTGAAATAACAATCTTGAAGCATGTGCCCTAACTTATGCGAATCACCAAAGGGTAGCCTCTCAGGAACAAAATTTTTCTGCCAGACCCACCGTTAGTCAAATCTGAGGATATTATCAGGTAAGGTCATACCCCTTATGCTGGCCACGACAGGCAACAATCAAATATTTGGTATGAATCTCAAACTCAAGATGGTTATGCCTCAACTCACTCTTTGGAACCCAAAGGACTTGCATTTAGTGGATACACCGAATGCCAGGAGCCAGATCTTGGGTTTCATTAGGGAAAATCTAATCACAACTTTATGAAAGGTTGTCAGTGCTGGATGGCACACCCAACGGAAATCGCTCTTGGGTTTGTGAGACGGACATATATTTCAGTCATGATAACAAATCACACTCAGCTAAGTCAGCAGATCTGAAAAGAATTGGAGCCAGTATAAGCATGAACAAGCAAGGTAACATCTATCAGAATGTGGATACAGTAAAGCAAACTACCCCGTAGGCCAGTCAGATAAAAATTTAGTGGGAACGATACTAAAGGAAAAAAGGATACCCGAGTTGGAAACGGTTTCCTTGAGTTAGTATATTCAAACTTGTTCCCAGAGCAACCAAATCTCGAGGACGAGATTTCTTTAAGGGGGTAAGATTTGTAACAATCTGATTTTTGGCCCTTTCTTTTTCTTTTGATTTTCTGAGGATTTTGCCCGAGTTTTCTTTTTCCGTGGCTATGTGGTCTGGAAACTGAAGAAGATGAACTCTTCTTTCTTTCTAGAGTGGCTTGTCATACCCAAATCCTTCCCTAGACGTTTCCATTTCCACCTTGGACCAAATCCAAATATTCTTTTTATTGGGAATATTCCTTTTCTATTAGAGGAATAACTCAATTTTCCCTAGGTTGTGAAGCAACCCATATTTCCCTCACTCCTAAAATTCCCAAATAATGCTCATATATTTTTTGGGTCATATCTTCATCAAATATGGGAAAAAAAATTCATTTCCATGTTCAAAAATAATCCTAAAATAATTCATTTCCTATTCTGCCTTAAATGGCACATTGTGAACCAAGTGCTATTGTTCTTTGCCTAATTGACCTCAAACTTCTTGGACATATTTTCTTGTCCATATCATTGCCACATGCCAAAATGGAACCTCATTTGCCTAGTAGTTATTTCTTGATGATTTTCCAAAGTTTCTGTCCAAAAAGAAGCTTTGTGAAGGTGGTACAAGCTAGGCATATCCAAATGAGTTGCAATTTTGCATGGTCCTTCATATCATCATATTATAGCCCTCCACCAAAGTTGAGCTCATGTCATGCCTCCGTGTGAGCTCATATTCAAATCTTGGTCTCTGGTCAAATTTTCAGCTTGTGAAGCAACTATATTTTATATTGCTTCATTTGAGCTGCCAAGTTACCCATATAAACTCCCTCCCCCAAGTTTTGGCTCCGTCTATTACTCAATTTACCCTGTGAAATTTTTGCAAGTTTTTGGTCAGAATAAAGTTTGTGAAGCAAGTGCCACATTGGTTCATCCAAATGTCCTGAAACCTTTTTGAGCATCTTCGTGTCTTCAAATCATTGGGCCATGCTCAAATTCAGATCAATACAATCATGTATGTGAGTGCATCATCCAAATATCTAAATCTGGCCATCCTGGCACTTTCTACAGCAACCCCCCTCTTAACTCCTCCTCTTAAGCTGATTTTTGGTAATCAGGATCACCTTTAGTGCTTGATCAAACTGTGACAAAGATCAGAGTCTAACTCCACACGTGTAAGCCACAACAAGTTACAAACACCTTGCTATTGCAATGTTTTGGAGCTAGGTGTGAATCACTTATTTGCCCCTGGACCTATTTATTTCCTCATTTTCACTAAGGGCACAACGATCTATCCAGTAGACATGATAGGCCTGGCCAAAACCAGGAGTTTGCTCTAGTGCGCGTAGTGAGCATGCTAATGTCATGTAAATTGCGTGCTCTGGAGTCTTCCCGCCCCTGTTCCCGTCGTCTCCCTTGTCGTCTCGATGTCAAACCATGTCCTGGAGCTATCCCGTGATCTACTTCATCAGCCCGTGCTCGGGCCCCCTCCTGTTTTGCCATAAATGAGCCGCTAGATCCATGCCCGTGCCGTGTCCTGCTGCTGTCCACCATTAGTGCCCTGTTTAAGCCTTCCCGTGAAGCTCTATAGCTCTCTAATCGGCTATATATACCTCCCCCGAGGACCAGCGCACCTCATTCATCCCTCCCCCGCCTCATTTGACCTCTTGAGTCGCCTACTCTTGCCGGAGTTCGCCTCTGTCCGCCATGGACGCCCGTGGTTCCTCCTTGGTCCCGGTGAGCCTAGTCCCTCTCCGCTCCTCCCGAGCTGACCACGAGCTTCCCCTCATCTCCATGAGTCTCCCCAACCCTTTGCCCCTCGCCGGAGACAGCCGCAGCGCCGAGAACCACCAATGCCCGACCGCCTCCACCGTTCGGCAATCTCTCCGTCTCGCTCAACCCAAGCTCCTCGTCCACCTCTAGCCACTCCACCACCTTCCCACTCTCCGGCGGTCCTCTACATCCCCTCTGCTCGTCGTCGGAGCATCCTAGGCCACGAATCCCCACGTCCGCACACCGCCTCTCCGTTTCTCTGTCACTGCAAGCCCCGCTGTCCCCATTCCTCCCCGGCACGGGCTATGCCTCTGGATGGGCACGGCATGGACGCCCGATCATTCCGGTGGCCTCCGTCTGGCTGGAGCTGGCCGTGGCAGGCCAGCCCGTCGTCGGCAGCACCCTCCCCTGATCCCTCATCTATTTCCAGCGGTGGCTGGGAGAGGACGAAGAAGACGAGGACAGGTGGGCCCTGCGACTTTCCTGACCCCACCTATAAGTCCCTCAATGTTGACCCAACCCCGGACCCGCTTGTTTCTAAGTGGAAATGTATTTGCGCATTTACGTTTTCTTTAAACGGAAGAGTAAACAGCTGCGACTTCTACATAGGATACGTTTCATTATTTGGAAAGTGCATTTCCATCTACTGCGGCCTAAAGTGTGTTTTCTTTTTCAGAAAACGTAATCCTGCCAGTGCGCTTTCGGTTTTAGCCGCCAGGGGCATGTTTGCAAATAGAAAATTTACAAATTGGTCCCTATACTTCAAACGGCTATAACTTTTTGCTTGAGACTCCGATTAAGGTGAATCCAATGCCCACATCTTCGTCTCGTCGAGCCTGTTCTGTTTACATCATTTTCACTATAGTTTGACATATTGAAAATGACCATTTTGCCCTTGCATGTAAACAGCCCCCTCCAGGAGTGGACTGTTTCCGGCGAATCTTTCCGCGGCTTCACAACACTTCTCCCCGATGCCTTCTTCACCCCTAGGAAAGCCACAATACCCACTTGCATGATAGTCATGCAGTAGCCATGGTTTTCAACTTGAATATTTCATCAATGTTTGCTTGTTTAAAACATGGTTATCATTGTTTCGGTGATGCTTATGGGTTAGTGTTTACTTTCTTGCTCTGTTGTTATGCACCTGGTTATCTTGTACTAGTTGCTAGTATTCCTTTCATATGCTTATGCTTGCTAGTAGTACATGTTAATGTCGGTGATGGTCTTCGGTGCATGACTATCTTCTGTTCCGAGTGCCGTTGTTATGCATGTTCCATTGCATCCAGTTGGTTAAATGCTTGCATAGTAGCATTGTTGATATGTTCTTGCATGATATTTATTGTCGATGCCAGTGGTCATGCTATGTTTTTGAGTAGTGTACTTGTTATGTTCATGCTAGTCAGTATGCATGCTCAGTCGGATATATGATCTATTGTTATTGATATGTTAAGAAGTGATGTTGCACAACCATGCTTATGTTGATATCATGCCCATGCATTGTAGTTGCATCATGTTAATCTTTTATGACTCAGCTTATTGCATTCAAGTTTAACCAGACTTAATTGAACTTGAACAACTATTGGCTGAGTCATGGTGCCACCATATCGAGCTGACAAGTGCAACCACATTTGCCGGTATGGGACGGTCCTAACTGGGTTTATTGTCATGCCTCTCACTAGTGCCTCCAACTAGGGAAGGTTATGGGCACGTGCTACCCTGATCAGGTAGGCGGACATAAGCCTTGTGAGCCCGCTGTTGTTATGGTACCTTGTCCCTGTTTGGGACCGTTTATTTGCCACGACGGTGGCCGTTTTGTCTTTGGTAGCCTGGGGCCACCCATGACTTAGCCCAAAGGGGAGTTGGTCGGAGTGGCCGGGAGAGTGTCATGGCAGTAGATCGTTTTTGTCGGAATGCCGTTGGTCCACCCGAATGGGAGTGCGAGGCCATGGGTTCTGTGGTGTGGGTATAGTGTGCTACCTCTATAGAGTGTGTGTTAAATCTATCGATATCCATGCCCGCGGATAAGGGCCCAGTTCATAGTTGGCCACACTGTGGGTCAACAGTAATAATAAGGATGTGCTTAATAACAACCCAAGTTCGATGATGAAATAAGTTGGTTATGTGATCCGTGAATGATCAACGTTTGGTTACGAGGTAACCCGTTGAACCAAGTTTTCTTCCGTTTGTGATCCGTGAATGATCATCGTGGTATCGAGGATACCGAGTTGTTGAATATTTGTGATGTTGTGCGAGAATCAAGGGCAAAGGTCAAGCTCCTGGTGGTCATGTAATGATTACTGCGGTATTATTTATTCCAAGTTTGATTTGATCCTGAGATGATCGCATGATGTCCGCGATGGTAAGTGATGCATGTGATGGTTACGAGGTAACCCGAGCAGAATAAGTGGTGCATGAAGTGTCATCATGTTGCATGCTAGTATCAAATGTCTGAGTCTGTCAAGCGAGACAAAAGGTCAATTCAATAGTTTGACTCCAGCAACTATGGTAAAGCATTAGATACCCCACTATCCCCACGGATATGCCGACATAATGAATAATCTGAAGGTGAAATAACAATCTCGAAGCATGTGCCCTCACTTATGCGAATCACCAAAGGGTAGCCTCGCAGGAACAAAATTTTTCTGCCAGACCCACCATTACTCAAATCCGAGGATATTATCCGGTAAGGTCATACCCCTTATGATGGCCATGATAGGCGACAATCAAATATTTGGTATGAATCTCAAACTCAAGACGGTTATGCCTCAACTAACTCTTTGGAACCCAAAGGACTTGCATTTAGTGGATACACCGAATGCAAGGAGTCAGAGCTTGGGTGTTCATTAGTGAAAATCTGATCACAAATTTATGAAAGGTTGTCAGTGCTGGATGGCACACCCAACGGAAATCACTCTTGGGTTTGTGAGACAGACATATATTTCATTCATGATAACAAATCACACTCAGCTAAGTCAGCAGATCTGAAAAGAATTGGAGCCAATATAAGCATGAACAAGCATGGTAACATCTATCAGAATGTGGATACAGTAAAGCAAACTACCCCAGAGCCAGTCAGATAAAAATTTAGTGGGAATGATACTAAAGGAAAAAAGGATACCCGAGTTGGAAACGGTTTCCTTGAGTTAGTATATTCATACTTGTTCCCTGAGCAACCAAATCTCGAGGACGAGATTTCTTTAAGGGGGTAAGAGTTGTAACAACCTGATTTTTGGCCCTTTCTTTTATTTTTGATTTTCTGAGGATTTTGCCTGAGTTTTCTTTTTCCGTGGCTATGTGGTCTGGAAACTGAAGAAGATGAACTCTTCTTTCTTTCTAGAGTGGCTTGTCATACCCAAATCCTTCCCTAGACCTTTCCATTTCCACCTTGGACCAAATACAAATATTCTTTTTATTGGGAATATTCCTTTTCTATTAAAGGAATAACTCAATTTGCCCTAGGTTGTGAAGCAACCCATATTTTCCTCACTCCTAAAATTACCAAATAATTCTCATAATTTTTTGGGGTCATATCTTCATCAAATATGGCAAAACAATTCATTGCCATGTTCAAAAATAATCCTCAAATAATTCATTTCCTATTCTGCCCTAAATGGCACATTGTGAACCAAGTGCTATTGTTCCTTGCCTAATTGACCTCAAACTTCTTGGACATCTTTTCTTGTCCATATGATTGCCACATGCCAAAATGGAACCTCATTTGCCTAGTAGTTATTTCTTGATGATTTTCCAAAGTTTCTATCCAAAAAGAAGCTTAGTGAAGGAGGTACAAGCTAGGCATATCCAAATGAGTTGCAATTTTGCATGGTCCTTCATATCATCATATCATAGCCCTCCACCAAAGTTTAGCTCATGTCATTCCTCCATATGAGCTCACCTTCAAATCTTGGTCTCTGGTGAAATTTTCAGCTTGTGAAGCAACTATATTTTATATTGCTTCATTTGAGCTGCCAAGTTACCAGGACATTCTATTACCCATAGATACTCCCTCCCCCAAGTTTTGGCTCCGTCTATTACTCCATTTACCCTATGGAATTTTTGCAAGTTTCTGGTCAGAATAAAGCTTTGTGAAGCAAGTGCCACATTGGTTCATCCAAATGGCCTGAAACCTTTTTGAGCATCTTCATATCTTCAAATCATTGGGCCATGCATAAATTCAGATCAATCCAATCATGTATGTGAGTGCATCATCCAAATATCTAAATCTGGCCATCTTGGCACTTTCTACAACAACCCCCCTCTTAACTCCTCCTCTTAAGCTTATTTTTGTTAAACATGATCACCTTAGTGCTTGATCAAGGTGCGCCAAAGATCAGAGTGTAACTCCACACGTGTAAGCCATAACAAGTTACAAACACCTTACTATTGCAATGTTTTGGAGCTAGGTGTGAATCACTTCTTTGCCCTTGAACCTATTTATTTCCTCATTTTCACTAAGGGCACGACGGTCTATCCAGTAGACATGATAGGCCTGGCCAAAACCTGGAGTTTTCTCTAGTGCGCGCGGGGAGCACGCTAATGTCATGTAAATTGCGTGCTCTGGAGTCTTCCCGCCCCTGTTCCCGTCGTCTCCCTTGTCGTCTCGATGTCAAACCATGTCTTGGAGCTGTCCTGTGATCTACTTCATCACCCCGTGCTCGGACCCCTCCTGTCACTAGTGCAGAACCGACCTTTAGTGCCGGTTCGTGACGGCCTTTAGTGTCGGTTTGCCAACCGGCACTAAAGAGAGGGGACTAAAGGTCCCCCCTTTAGAACCGGTTCGTCACGAACCGGCGCTAAAGTGCAAACACGTGGCACGAGCCAGGCCCGGGTGCGCGTATGGCTTTAGTACCGGTTGGTAACACCAACCGGTACTAAATGTTTGGGTGTTTTTTTATTTTTCCTTTAGTTTTCTGTTTTCAATTTAATTTAGTGATTGTTTTACATTATAATGAGTTGTTAAATCATTAGGTGAAAGTACCGCGAATTAGTTTCGACTAGAGGATCTAGCTAACTAAGTGATCAAGTATATGCTATATCGATATTATACTTGATCACCTAATTAGGTGATCAAGTATAATATATATGGATATGGAATATATATACTTGATCAGTTAGGTAGGATCCATCCAGTTGAAACTAATTTGTGGTTTCTTTCATTAAATGATATAATAACTCATCATCATCATCATATTAATATAAAAACTCTTGCATCATATCATCAACATGAGTATATATATACTCTAGCTAGATAGCTAAAAATCATCGTAGTCATCATTATCACTATTTAATCATCATAGTCATTACCTCTATCTAATCACCACCAAAAGTAGCTTAAAGAAGAAACATTCACTTGTACCATAAGCAAAAATATCATCGAGTTCAACATGGATGATTGTCATGATATTATAAGCGTTCATATATAACACCACAAAAGCAAATCACTCTTTGAGATTAAGTTCAGAACAAAGAACACGGACATGAAAGGACAAGTACTAAGAGCAGCATGAACTAGCTAAATCACTCCTGCTAGCTACTCTCTCTCTGGTAAAATAGCATAGAACATGTATAGCTCTCCTGATTCATCATACTGGAGCATGCAGACGAACCGGTCTCCTAATCGTGGGCTGCGCTTCTCATTGCTACCCCCTAGTACTTCTGTGCGATCGTTAACAATTTTCCTCCAATTTTTCACTATTAAGCATTCATTGCTTCTAGAAATCCTGAATGCATTCATGTGCAATGCAGGATATCTTGGTCGTAAGCTAACAATTGACATGCGACCTTTAGTATCGATCCCCTGAGGCACAACTGTCATCGGGAGTCCCTGTTGAAGAACATCATATAGTACTTAATTAATACACTTAGCAATGAAAGTTTAGCAAAAAAAATATGTATGCAAAATATGCACTGAGGACAAATAGTAAAAATCTTACCATCATTCCTGAATAGATGTGACCGTAGTTCAATACCATCACTATTGGTCGCACGTTTTGAGTACTAACATTTCTAAGTGCAGGAAGAAAATTTGTCTTGACAGTATAAAGATCCTCAAGCCATGAAACATAATGACTTATCTCCTTGCAGTTTCGTTCAGCTCCGGGATAGTAGTAGGTCCTTCTACCAAGCGCCGGACATGTTTGCTTGAATGGAAATAAGCTGTCAATAGAAATTAGTTGTCAATTATTTTTGAATAAGCAATATCAAAGACAAAAATATAGTTGAGAAGAACTCACATAATGGTAGAACTGGAGGCGTCTGCACATCGACCCATATGTCTCTATTACCTTCAATATCATCTTCCGGACGAATATCAAAGGTGATAACCATACCAGGCTCAAATGCATAAGCCTTGCATAGTGCTTGCCAAGTTTTGCATTCAAAATAGGTCTACGTGTGTGTATTGTATACTTTGACGTTGAAAGTATAACCATGCTCAGTTTTCAGGTAAACTCTCTTTACCTCCATAGTTTCCATATCATTGAAACCTATCTTATCCAAGATAAAAATTCTTGCATGGCAGGGGATGCGCTAGTAGAATAGTGAAAATTAAAAATTATAAGTCAGGCAAATGAAGCATATATAAGTCATGCTTAATTACGAAAAGAGACTTGTTGTTGTGACTTACTGTATCGAATTCGAAGGTCTCATCCAGCTTGATGCTGAATCGCCTATCATCAACAAGGAAATTTCTGTCGCACTGGCCGCGCCGGTCTTCACAGTATTCACACATAATGAAATTTTTTCCATCGTCAGACGACATTTCCTATGTTCATATTAGGCGAAACATTAAACACTTACAAATTCAATTAATTCAACTACTTCTATTAATTCAACTAGTTCAACTAAACATTTACTAAAAATAAACTAGTTCTATTAATTCAACTAGTTCAACTAAACATTTAATAAAAATAAACTAGTTATATTAATTCAATTAGTTCAACTAAGCATTTACTAAAAATAAACTAGTTCTATTAATTCAACTAGCTAGTTCAACT